>NW_008607911.1:0-77121 GCF_000691845.1 Merops nubicus
CAAGCCTCAAACCACAACACAGGTGTAAAAAGATTTCTGTAGAGGACAAGTCTGTAGCGATGAGAACCAGCAGGTAACAGTAACTGAGAGAAGAGACATAAGCTGTTTTGAAGGAGAACATTTTGAGTTTGGGTGGGTTTTTTTTCTTTAGTTTCTCTTCTCTCCCATGTGTACAGGAAGCCAAAGGCTAGATATTAGATCTTTCAGGAAAGAAGGAGTGCTGCATTGATGGGTTTTGGGTATCTTGCCTCTTGCAAAATGCTGACTTTGTACCTGAAATGGTAAAGATTGTTTCAGTGCTATCAGGAGACACCATGAAATGTCCAGCTAAAGTGAGTTTCGGAAAATCTACCTCTTGATATAATTACGTAGTATTTAAGTAGAAATCAAAAGTAGTACACATTAATATTAAAACATATGTCTGTTTTATCAGTTAAGCATCCACAAAATTGAAAAGCTACCCTGAACTTTTTGTGTTATCTTTTGGTTTTGTGCTCATAGGTGAAATACCTGGCTTCTTATTAAGTTCATGTCCACTGGACGCACTGAAATATCCTTATTATTGCCAAATATGCTTCACTATATAGATATACAATGATGCTGGTGAGGGGATATATTGTTTAGATTCACCCTAAAATACAGCGTGGTCTCCATGATCATAATGATACCACATGTGTCCCCAGAGCTGGTTGCTACGGTTGGGAACTAGCAGTGACTCCCTATGAGTTGCACAGGTCTCTTCCTTTAGAAATCACAAGATGACTGGGGTTTGTATCTCCAAAATTAGAGTTGTCAAGCCTAAAGGTACCAGAACGGTGTGTCTGACATAAACTGAGATCACTATCTGACCCTTCCCATCAATAAAAGGCACAAAACCACACTCCACGACTACATTTTTCACAAGTCTTCTTTGCTTTGCCATCTGTGCTGCCAACTGTTCTTCTACTGTATGTCGTCTGCCTGAAGAAGTGCTAAGCAGGTGTGGCACATGTTTGGCTCATTCCTGCTTTGCATGTGTAATGTAATAATGTTTGACAGACTCAGTTTGATTGAGAGAAAACTATGAATTGGATTAAATGTTTTTTGTTTAGACTTTATTAGCTAAAGATGCCATTGCATAATTAATTTGTGAATAAGCAGCAATCTTGCAAATGAGGCAGTGAATCAAAAGCACAGGAAGACATTATAGCCTCTTCTCAGGATGAGTTTACACATTTCTTATTTGTAGTATTCATTAAAAATACATAAAGAAGGTTAACAAAACATTGCAACAAAGAACCCAAAACAAACCACCCAGCCACAGAAGCCTTCATATATGCATAAGTCAAAAATCTGAAAGCAAGCCAACTCAAAAACATAAGCCTGTGCTAGACAGTAAATGGTTTAACAGTATTTGAATTCTATTCCCAGATGCTTTCCGTTCAACCCCAATGCTTCGGAGCAAGAACTGTTTCAGTGCAAAAACTTCAGAACATTTTTTTAAACATAGGGAAATTTTTAGTGTGAACCTCTTAATTTTTACTTAGAGAAGATGCTACACTTCACAGTTTAGGGCTGTTTTAATTCCTGCACTTCAGAATGTTTGTATTTGCTTCTGTTTCTGCTTTATATTTAGGTCATGCAAATCTTGCAACCGTATAAACCATGCTACTCAGAAATTAAGAAACTTGGTAAGATGCAGTGATCTGTTTTTGAAAACACTTTGTGGCAGTTATTTCTCTTCTTGTAGTCCTGCCGACATCATATCTTAAGCAAGGATAGGGTGTGGACTGGAACTTAACTGTTCTTCTTGGCCCATGGGCAGAGGGTGTGGGTGGGGGACCCTGGTGAGCCTGCTCAAGGACAAGAAGGTCTCTTGGTGCCCTCAGAAGTCTGGTACCTGATCAATTATATGAGAAAAATCTACTACATTTCACATCAAATTATGTTCTTAGCTAATGCTCATCTTTTAGCATGTCTTCTCATCCTGGACACATGTTGTCCCAGTCAATCTTCCTTCTCTTTCTTCTTTTCCTTTAATTTCTGTATCTCAGTAGTGAAGAACAAACTGTTATTACACGTATTAGTCATGTATTAGTTTGTTTTATTGTAGTAGAATAAATAATGATTCATAATTATCAGTAACGTTGAGGCACTAACTTCCATATTAGCAATATGTATTAGCAAAAGTTCTTAGTACAAACAGCAATATTCAAACACTACCACAAGGCAAATGTGAAAATCAGTCCCCTGAAAGTGCGGTTTAGGAACTGCATTCATTTACTGATAAGAACTTGCCAGCCTTATAATGATTTATGTTAATTAAACTTTTGCATTATTTTAGTCGAACATATTCCTTTATGTCAGAATGCAAGAATAAAATCCTCAATGCCCCGCATGCTGAGAGAGCAAATAGTATTGTTTCCTAGAGCAATCTTCTGCAGCAAACAGCGAAGTTGGAGAATTTTTGCTAAGTTTAGTTGTCTAACTGCTTCCTGCTGCCTCTTCTTCAGTCCTGTGTGAAACTTCGTGCTGCTTCTGCTTCCCGGCAGTGTTGCATTTCTTCTCTCAAGAGTAGTAATCACAATCTGGCAGGATAAAAGATTGATGCAGGGTCATTTAGTAAAAGTTTTTTTTTTTTCTTCAAATGAAGTTACCTTCTAGCCTTTGCCAAGGCCTTATGGTGTGATAAGATGGCTGATCTCTGTTTTTATTCTAATTCTTTGGCCACTGCTCAAACTCTGCCTTCAGTCACGTGCTCTCTATAATTACTACGTTCTTCCTATGCAGCACTTTGAGCCTTGAATGTTCATGTGGATATATTGCTTTTGCTACTCCAGATAATGGTTTTTTCTTAATTATGTCAGCTTTGGATTTTTCCATAAATTCCCAGTCATCCCGGATCCTTCAGAGAAAATGCTCAGAACATTAAGTATTATGACAATACTGTTGATTTTCCAAAGACACTAATCTTCTTTCAGGAGCTCCATAATGCTTAAACACGTTTTCCTCTCCTTTGTGATTTTTATTACAGAATTCCTCTCTTTGTTGTTTGAGTTTCAGTTGACACCAATGCTTTTCAAATCCCTCCAGCCTTCCCTCAATTTTATTTACCTTAGTCTCAAAGGAAGCTGAGGAAGCTTGAAGGTTATCGATTTTTAAATGGAGAGATTGAAGAAGTTCTTTTACTGAGGTGTCTTGTGAAGTGTTTGAAGGTGCAGAGGCTGTGCTAGGCATGGAAGATGATGTTGTGTCTGCAGGGGGGGCTCACCTGACCCATCACACAACATTATTTAATCCGCATACTTCTCCTGAGCACCTTCTGGCACATTTTTGTTTGGTTGTCTGTCTTAATGTTGTAACACTTGAGGAGACTGTTCTCATCAGGGTTTCAAAGACAGTGGTGGGCTTTCAGGCCTGTAAGCATGCAGTGGGAACTGTGACCTCGACAGCAAACCCAACAAGTGGTCTGTGGTAGTTGTGACCTCGGCAGCAAACCCAACAAGTGGTCTGTGGTAGTGTTGCAGAGAGGAGCTGGCCGACCTGTGCTTAGAGAAAAGTGTTCTAGAATCACAGTCCATTCAGCAAGCTGCTGTGTTCCTCCCTTCTTTCTCTTGGGCTCTGGATTTGTATCACGATCCTCTGGGTCACCAATAACCAGGTCACTTCCCCTGTCTCTTACCTTAGCTTTACATCTTTCCTTCAGTAAAAAAGAGACACTATTCCAATGAAGCTGTTAAGCCCCTGGCCTACTTAACCAGTCAGATCTGGCAGCTGAGTAAATCATCCCTCTGACCAGTTCCATTTCTGCCATGTTGCTCAGGGATTTAATGCTGCCATTATTAATAGATTTTCTAATAGTATTAGTAGAGCCTGGGAAAGATATCAAATATTTTGTGAGGAGGCTAGGGCACACTGAAAGGGCAGGAAACATTGCAGTGGTGTGAAACCTTTTCCAAAACATTGTCATTTGACTGGTGGGCAAATTTTTAGGCTGGATTTTGCATTATTCAGTTTCATTTGTATTTTCCAAGGAAGGGCATTAGTATTTCCTAACCTGATATAGAAAGTACATTCTCCTTCAGCAGAGCAGTTTCTGTAACAAGCTAGCCCCTCTTTCACCAGTGGTTGGCTTTGACAGAAGAATGAGGATTTTCCATCAGAATACCTGAACAAAACTCCTAAACCTTGAGGCTACTAGGGAAGCTTGGACTTGGCAGCAGACATTATGCTCTAGAATTATTTTTATTTATTTTAAATATATCAATCGTGCACAAATTACTATGTATGCTTACAGATGAGTTTATAGAAGTCCATTTGACAGAAAGCACAGACTGTTCTCTTGGGGAGGGACACAAAACAACACATTTCAGATTCACCTTTGACACAGATGATAATACTGACTGCTTTACTACTGAGACAAAACATTTTTACTAGACAACTTTATACTTTTTGTTGAATGGTGAATCCATGATTTAGCTTCAAAATAATGTGCTTTAAAGTATTCTAAAGAAATTATGAATCTATAACAGAACCCCCTTGTATTTCTGCTTTTTTTTTTTCCCCACATGATTAGAGTCTCTATAATGTCTTAAATAATTTTACTGATTTCTCTTCCCAATCAAATATTTTGGATCAAAGAAAAACTAATTACTGCTAAAAGGAACATAATAAAATTAGTCATCTATGTGTTTGACAACAGTTATTGTCTTCTAAGGTCCTTTGATGCTGCAAATTTTTTGTCACTCAAGACTGCAAGGAAAGTCTCTTCCTTCTTGCACACCTTCTAAATAGCACCACTGAGTTCAACAAACAGCATTTACCTCCTTATTTATAACATTATCAAGCTTCAGATCATGCTGATTCTTTGAGTATAAAATGCAAAACTTATGATATTACATGTGATCAAAAAAAATCACCTAGGAAAATTAAATAGCTAGTTTATTTACTGAGAACAGTAACACTGAAAGCCTTCTGAAGCTGTTGAAATGATAGAAGATAAGGACATTTTTACTTTGAAGTAACTTATTCAAAGCACACTTGTAACGCTGTAGGCTGGAATTTTCAAAGAAGCACACAAAAGTTAGATACCAGGCTCTCATTGAGTTTCAGCAGGGTGATCTAGAGAACTGAATTTAAGAATATCCTTGGAAAAAGGAGATTCAAGAGGTCTAGAGGGAATAAGTCTGGCAGTTTCTGAACTTCCTTTTAACGGGGAAGAAGAAATTTATTAGTACATGTTCTTTTTTGTGCATCTTAATCTTCTTTCCCAATTTAGCAACACTAAAAAGAGGTCCTGAGTTACTCTTACATGTCTGATAATTTTTTTTAACTTGGAAAATAATTTGGCTTTGTAAAATATAAGAATTCTAATACATATGATAAAAAGTTTTCTGGGCATAGAGTGTAATGCTGACAAGCTTCATTTTCTAAATATATTAACTAGTATCAGCCATATTTCTTGTCTCTGAGAAGGAACCTGTATATTTATCAGGAAAAGGTGACCTGCAGTTTGAAAAATACCACTATGGCACTTGCTGCTAGTTTTATGCAGCTCTTCTAGTAACTGGCAGAAGTATACTAACTGCTTATTTTATTTCCTCTTCATCTTTTCTATCTTTTATTCTAGAGGAGGTCACCTTCAACACCAGTCAGGGACCAGGTTACTCGGGCTGTTTGAATCACTTGCACCAAGTGCATGAAGTGTTACAGCTACCAAAAAGCTACATGCTGTATTTAATAAAACAGGGGGATAATCAGAAGAAGGTCACAGAGGATATTCTTGTTCTTCATTACAGATATATGTGTGAGATACAGAGAAAAGTGATTTAGAAACAGATGATATTTTCTTCTGTTTTATTTAGAACTCTCTGTCCTGATGTTTTCTGTCTCTTCTGACATGTTCTCTTGAGGCATTAAAAACTATAGGATTCTTCAAGACAGAATTTCATTCTGTGTTTAAAGAACCCCACCAAACTTACCTGTGTACCTGGTTCAAACAAGTCTTCTACCCATTAAAATGAGTGTGTGTGTGTGCAAAAAGTAGGATAGCTGTTTTCTGCCTAACAGTTTTCTCTTTTTCTTTCTGAAGCCAACCTTGTCCTATTCTGCCACACAACATAAATGCACTAGGTCAGATTCTGCTGAATTATTTTCGTGGTTAGACTGGACATTATATGCTCCATGGATTATTTTTTTTTCTGTGTCTTAATGAAAGCCAGGATGTTCTTGTATCACTTAATTTCATATCAAATTACATTGTCACATAATGATAAAATTGCCAAACACTAGCAGATGCAATTGTTATAGTGCAATAAAATGCCACAACTGAGAAAAGTGTTTGTATTTTCATTTAAAAGTTTAGTTTTCAATACGAAAGTTTGTAACACAGTTAGAATGTGAGTTTCAAGTTGTCTGTGTTTGCCTTTAACTGACGACATTTTATTTTGGTGTCAAAATAAAGAAAAAAAAATTTGAAGGTATCAGTACCCAAACTATAAAATACAGAGGTTTTGGTGAGATCTCCTTTGTGTAGCAAGCAGTTCAACAGTGTGAGTGCTTTCCTCCGGTGAGGACTGACTTGGGAGCTGGGGGCCTTCCCAGTGGGAAGAGATGCTGCCATGAGTAATTTTCAGACATATTTTGTGTATACAAAATCACACCTTGCACTATAAGCTGCATTTTCATTAGTCAAGTTGGCCTTTATTGAAAAAGAAAAATGTGGTGAATTACAACAAATTAATCTATGTGAAATCTAAAATTATAACAAGAATTTATCTTTTTTTTTTTTTTAAAGTCTATAGGAAGAAAACTGCAAAAGCAAATATTTTGTAAAAGAAAGAGGGTCCCAAATTCCTTTTTACAGTTATTTTATTATTAACACTTAAACCAATATTTCCTTGTAATTGTTTTTTCTGAATGATTCCTTTTAACTGATGCAAGTGCAAGTGGAAAACTTTTGACTTTACAGATATATTAATGGATAAGACCTCTTTAAATTTTTTTTCTTCCCCATCCTGTCTTCATTCATTACAGGCGAATCAATGAAAATTGATAAACCCATGATGGAAAAAAGGAATGTATTTGTATTCATTACAGGGGATCGGAGATAATAATAAAATGAAATGTTGTTCTAGTAAGATATAAACCCAACTAAGGAATTGTTCAATATGTGAATAGCAAGATACATTTCATTACTGTGATATGCAGCAGCTTGATAGCGGAAGCCAATAATTTAAAAAGTCTTGAGCACAGGGTTATGCTGACTATCCAGTTCAATACGTTAATTGACAATAAATCCTGCTTGCCTATAAAAAGCACTTGACTAGTCATTTTCAAGATGGTCATGATTTTTTATGATGCGGAACTTTTAATTTACAGGGATGATAAAAATAGATTTACTTTCAGCCACTTGTATTTGATTTAATTACCTAATCAACTATAAATCATCTACTATTGAAAAAGTAATTTAACAGAGATGATATTTTGTCGTCATTTTTTCCTCAAGTAGGAGAGAGTCTTTTGTAAAGGAAGGTGAACTAGGCTTTAGAGGAATTAAAAAATTCTACCCGTTTTAAGAAAAGGTTAGAAGTTCAGAGTCAAGAAGTTTTGATTTACTGAACAAAGGCCTTGATTTTTGGGGAAGGCTTGTTTATGGTTACCCAATCTCCTGTTAAGTAAGCAGATAGTAAAAGAGACGTATGGCAAAGGACTAGCTATGGATATTAGTGACCTGAAACAGGCCTTGTGCAGTGGAACTTCCCTGTCAGAGACCTTACCATTCCATGATGAGACAGCACAGCCTTGGAGAAAGGAGTTACTGTACCTTGTCCAGGCAAGGAACAGAGGAACCAATCTGAGTCAGAATGGGAGTGACTTGAGGCTTTCTATTGTGAATTAAACTGCAAATTTTAAGCCCTGAATGAAAACAGGATGATGTTTTCCTATATTTTAATGGCTATCTCCCAAAGACTGCCATAGCACATGGAAAATTTGAAACAACTAAAAAAAAGTGTAGATTTAAATAAAAGAATAATGTTCTGAAGGAAGAAGAGTGAAGTGTGATAAACAAAAGGTAAAAATACTTCATTTTCCATGTATAGAGAATCTTATTAAAGAGGCAAACCATATAGTGGGGCAAAAATATTTCATCCTATAAAATGTAGGGTCTTGAAGTTTAGCTCATGAATGCCATTAACAAGAGAGTGGGTGTGACATCCCAAAAACCATGTTTACACAATGCTGATAGTGCTTTCGATTAAAAATGTTCCAGAATAAAGAGCTTTTGGAATATATTCAGAGAGGAATTTTTGGTGAGATGAATTGCAGATGACAAAAAAGGACTCAAAGATTAGTAAATAAGAATTTCTTGTAAAATTTTTGCTGTTTGGTTTTCTTGTTTGATGTTATTTTAAAAACAGATAAACCCTCAAATTCACTACAGACGTATCTTACTATCTAAGGTGGAGGATGTGCATGTGGAATGAAATGCATGTAGCATTAGTAGAAGAAAACAAATAGTATGGTCTTGGTGAGGGAAAAATAGTGTAAGACTACGAAAATAATAAAAGCTAAGAAGGTAGAGAAAGTAAAGATAGGAACAGTCATACCATTAACATCATGAACAAAAAACAATCAGTGCTAGAAAATATCTCCTGGAGATTTTGGGTCACTTTATGAGTTGGGAATAAAGCCAGCTTTTGTAATTAGGGTAAAAGAATCATGAGAAATAATGAAAAATGAACCAAAAAGTGGAAATATGAGACTAAATTATCCTGATAGCTAGAAGGCTTTATTAAATTTCTGGAAATAAACACAGGCAAAAGTATGTATGTTAATAAAAATGTGTGTTTTTCTTACGAATAACAACAGGTTTTAAAAAAACTGAAGAAATGGATATATTATAAATCTTATAACTCCTTCTAAGAAAGAATTAACTTTTAATTTTCACAATCAAAGGTTTTATTTTGGGAAGTCCACAATCTAACTCATAACCAATATTAAATTAGATCTTCTGTCACAAAATTCCTCAGAATTACCATAGGCAAATGAAAATTGCCATATTGAGTTACACTGGTACCCTTTTATCAGATCTGGCTGAGATGAGGTACTTGGAAGGCAGTGTAAGAAATGCTGAATAGGATAATTAGGATATAGTTACCTACACAGAAAAGTTGTTTTTTTCCTATTCAGTGAGAGGTTGGATCACAGAGATGTGAAGATTATGTCAACCCACCATACCTGAGTAGACTCTGGGCTTGTTCAGACACAAATGAGGTTTGGGAGTATTATTAAAGGTGACAGTGTCAGCTACAAAATTTACTGTCAGAGTGGAAGAGACAATGTTACCTGTTTTGGTGGTTCAGTTACCTGCACTAATTTCCCTGGTTTCTCTATTAGTTCCCTGGGAGCTCTTGACAAAAAACAGAGCACTGTCCAGTAGGTTAGCTTGCACAAATCATCTTCCTTGGTGTAAGGTAACTTCCATGTTAATCAGCATAGAATCAGCGAAAGGTAAAAGATATAGAAACGCTGCCGTGCATTACACAAAGTAGGAGTGGGGTTGCAATGGGAGAAGAACAGGAATTTTTCATGTTCACACTATTCTGAGCATGAGAGAGTCCATGATATGCTCTCACAGGTCCATTTTAACCAACAACCTTTTGAATTTGTGTATATTAATCTTTCTGAAAGATTTCCCAAGTTTCCCTTTTCCTGACCTCAGTGCAAAGCAGCTGCTGCCCTTCCAGGACCACAGTGAGACAAACGTGCAGCCTGTGAACAGCAGCCATATAGTGCCCATAGCAACAGGAACTCCATGGACACCCTCAGAAGTTTCTTCCCCTTTTGATATTTATTCCTCATGATGTACACTTTACCAGACTATATGTTTTAAATACAAAATTTTGGTAAAATTAATCCTGCTCAAGTTACTTGGGAAAGGAAGAATAGTAAAAAATGGCAGAAAAAGAGAACATGGCTTCTATAATTACTTTGGTGACTGGTTGTTGTGATGTATCCCTGGTAAACTTGCTTGTATTTCTTTTTTGTGTAGATTTTTGCCTTAAAATAGTCCTTCTCTTTCTAAATATGCTATGCTAAACCCCACTGAAATCAGTTTTATTGGCTATAAAATTGATGTAGATTTGGAAAAAAAGTATAACAGTATAACAGTCCTCAACTTTTAAGATATTTCCATTAAGAATTCAACTTTTTCCCTATATTTAAGGACCACTACTCAAAGTTATATCATGGTATGACAGTAATTTACATTTAGCCTTCTACCCTTCCTCCCATCACAATCTTAACAAATGTATCCACATGAGACATTCTCAGGCAGAAGTATTACAGACAGACTCAAGGAGTTTCCTTGAACAAGTGTAGGTTGCAGCATTTCATCTTTTTAACTGTATGTTTCCAGGTCTCTGTCCTTAAAAGGCATTCTGCTCTCAGGTAAGGGCTGTGAATTTCGCAGAATTAAAGCAGAATTTTGCCATGGATTTTTCTGAGGAGGACTGAGTCCATTCTGACTACATGCTTTTTTTAGATGGAACTAGGTGTGACTAAGTATCAGATGCCTGGCATCTGTTCTAAGACAATAAATGCAAAACAAAGCTGTTTTTTAATTTTTTTTTTTAAACAGAAGAAATTGTCAGAATTATTTAGGAGCTGTTGGTACTAACAGCAGGGTAGAAAGAAAGATCTTCATTATTGTAAGAAGACGCTGACTGCCTTTAAATAAATTCAGTCCTTCCTGAAGGCACTAAGTAAAAGCTATAACTTCCTTCTGTTATTACTGCAAATCTAAGTATAAATTGGGAACTGACCCAGACAGCAATTCCTTTTGTTTTAACCTTTTCAATCCCTTGAAAGGTGTCTCTTTTTCTTCACTCAATGTTTGTTAAAAATGGCGATTTATTATTTTTCAGATAATGATCAGGATGTTCTCTGAGCGATCATTTAAAGTGTTTCCAGGTTTCTGCCTTAGTTCTCTAATACAGATTCCCTAATTCCCTCTCCCAGAGCAAGTTTGTGTGTCACATCTGTAGCGTTCCTAATGAGTTGCTAATGAGGCTTTGCAAATGTGGAGGCACAGACAATGAGGTGGTGGTGCTAGGAGGCCGATCTGGAGCTGGTTTGGTGAGGATTCAGCATCTGTAAGAGTTTAGTTATTCTCTCTCTCCCCCTGCACTTTTTCCCATGTAACTCTAATGTCCAGAGCTTTAAGAGAGTGAAAAAGATTCCTGGCTCTACTTGGGTGCTTTCTTTATTTGATTAGCACTGCTTTGTGTATCCTACTTAGAGTAGGAGTCTTGCACTTTACATTCCTAAGTTCCACAGCTGAAAAGGGAAAAGAAAATCCTCACCCAACAGTCAGAGAAAGCCTGACTTACCCAAATTAGTCTCACATTCAAAATTGATGAGGATCACATTTTGAATCGGTAACAGATGGAGAAGTGCTGAGTTTTGCCTTAGTGTCTATAATGCTTCTTATGCTAGAATGTGTTTTTATTTCTTGCATAGTTCACTTGAGTCTTATAATTCTAGCAAGATCCCCTATAAACAAAACAAGGCACTTTTAGAGTCTACAGTGCCTACTGATTCCCTCCCCTGAAGAACAGTGAGTCTAACTTCATTGAAATGAAATATGAGCTAATTAAGGTGAAAGTATTTCAAGATTTTCATCACTTATTTTGGTTAGATTATATTAATTCAATCCACTTAATCTGAAGTATCTTTTTTTTCACTAAAAACAGTGAAGAGAATGGTGGAGAAGAGAGTAGGTTAGTTGGTGAATTCTCCACTTCTCAAGAAAATGAGCAAAACTGAAAGGCTTAAAGAGTAAGTAGTTGGTGCACTTGTGTTAATTACCTTCTTTGTATTGCCATTTTGGCTCAAGTTAACCTTTTGGTATGTGTCTCGTGTGTAAAACGTGGGAAGCTACATTACTCTGGGAACAGTGTATGGTCTGTTGTCATTACAGAGCATGGCCATGGACCATTATTCAACATTCTGTAAGTTAAGAAATAATTTTAATATGCTTTTCCTTACTGCTTAAGCTGCTTACTTACTAAGTTCAATCTTCTTTCTAAAAAAGACTCTTTATTTGTGAAAGTATTTATACAAAGAATACTGGCATTATTTTATAGTGACTTTCTAAAGAACCAGACAAGTCTATTTGAAGCTTTTCTTTGGTATTAACTAGATATTTTATCATAAGTGAGCAGGGTGTTTCTGGTTCACTAGTCTTTATTGCTTTCTTGAATGCACTTCAACCTCATTCACAGTTCAAGTCTATATAATCCTTATGCCTTTCATATTTTTAAATCCTCCACAGTGTTTTCTGTATATCTGACTCTGCTAATATCCACAGAACTTGGGTCTTAAAGCGCTTTCCTGAGCTAGCATAATACTGCACTGAGAGTGAAATATGCATTTTCACCAATCCCTTTACTGCTCATAAACAAGGGCAACATTTTCTTTCATGCCAACATCCCCTGACCCAAATTTTCCCCTCTGAAACCCCAGATTCACTCCTTACAATGCAAATATGAACTGTAGCTTACTCATTCATTTATCCTTGCTCTGAACACTAGCTATGAATCTGCTGCCTAATCTTCTTGAACCGTGTGCTGTCAGTTTGCTGCTTGTTACTTCTTTCCCCTCCCCATAATTCTTTCTCTTGAACTTTAAATGAAAAAATAATTTGTTTTGTGTAAATATGCAAACGAATCTGATAAAGGCCATTCAGGTTATAACTCCTTTTCTGCACTGGGTAGAAGCTTCTCTATCATTGTCATAAGAGAACTGTATGTATTTCACTTTACACAGCCATGCTATTCACAAAAGCAGCTGGATTTGTTGGAAATTATTTGTTTTGGTTTTTTTTCTCTTGCATGTTACTAGGCACAGTTGGTGTATGTGTCGATTATGATAAAAAGTGTGTAGCTAATGAAGTCTTCTATATCTGAATACGTGTCTTGGAATGAAGTCTCCTATAGCTGAATACATATCTTGGAATAACTGTGGATGTTTACAGAGTCTCCTGACTGGCTGTGCGAGCTGTTTTTCAAGCTACATGGAATCAGCTACGTGCTATTTGATTCTTTGAAATCGTAATTGCCAGTTAGACAAAGGCACTCGGGCATGGGCCTTTGTCACTGCAACCCGTGCCGAGTTAGGACTCGTGCTTCGTACTGTTGATTAATGAGTGCCGTTAATCAGCGCCACTGAGGCCTCATGCACCAGTGCGGTGTCACACGGAACAATTTTACATCGCTGCCTGCTGGGAAAGCAAGTGTAGCTCAGGCTCATGGGACCTGCAGCTGTTGTACTGTTTATGTTACTGTCTTGGGTGCCCACATCCAGGAGCTGGTTGCGGTGACTTCTGTGAGAGGAGGCTGGGGCTGCCTCATGCCAGGCACAGCCCAGTGCAGAGCGTGGCAGAGCCCAGCAGCAAGGCTGCTGGTGCCTCTGGGAGAGTGAGGAAACCAGCGTGAGAAACAGCCCTACGAGCACCCAAGTGGAAGGAGGAGCGTGGGGAGACGGTGCTGCAGGCACCAGGGTAGGTACCATTTCTGTCCAAAGTGATGTTAGCACATGCATTAATAAAGAGGGTGTTAAATGAAAATGTCTCTCCTGATGCAAACACAAATTTAAATAGAACTTTTGGGTTTGTCTTGTTTGCTTTTCTTTAATCTCATACATCTCGGGCAGTGTGAGGCATTAGGATGATATGTTCCAAAGGTCATGGGACACAAATGTATGTTTTAAAACTATATTGTAAGGAACTCTACAAGACTGTGTTTGAGCTGCTGCAGAATATCTTTGTTTTGGTGGATCACCTGATTTATGGTCATTTCAAATGAGAATGTAAGTTCAAGATGATCTGCTGTGGGTTGCTAAAGCAATTGCAGAACAAAGTCGTGTTCTCTGCTCTGCTCTTACAGCTCAAGGCGTCTGTCTGTTCTTCTGTCAGCTCTCTTAGCTTGGTTTGCCATTTATTTTAACAGAAACCTGTTCAGCTTCAGGGAGCACAATCAGAAAGCAGCAAGGTCTCCTCTTTTGCTATGCAAAATGTTCAGCAAATCTGTTACCCTCCATCTCTCACCCAAACACAAAATTCCCTCTCTGAATTTAGAACATTGTGTTAAAGCAGCACAGCCTCAAACAGATTGATTTATAAAGCTAAAAAGAAGACGTTTTCTGACTAGGCTCTGAGCAACAGCTCTGCTCCTCAGGCTATGCTATTTCAGCCCTGAAAGCATAGGGAGTTCCTGTTTAGAGCCACAGAAATTCTTTCAGCAACGGTTTCTACACATCACCTTTCCAACCAAGGAACCAGAATACTTTAGCATGCTACCATGGTCACTAGGTTTAAAAATCTCGTGATTTCACCCTCCCAGATAGGGAGGTCAGTCTGTGTTTGGGTTTCAGGATGGGTAGGCCCCTTTAGCCTTCTGTGGTCCAAGATGCTTCAGGTGAACACGATCTCAAAAAACATGACTAGATATATAATGCTAAAATGCTTGCAAAAATAATCTACTTAGAAAACAGTTCTGAAAGATAACACTGTTATTTGCTCATCTATTATGGTATAGCTTTTGCCATAACTTTTTTATCCCTTTTTTGAAGTCTTTGCCAAAATGAAGGAACTGTTTACTGGACATATGTTATATATGCATACCTGTGTACAGTACACATATAGTACATATATGATATTAAGGGGAAATGGAAAAAAAGCAAAATGTCATACATTTATTTGGAAGCTTGCCAAAGATCTTTCTGTATTCCAAAGCACTTGCCACTTATTGCAAATAAAAAATTAGTCTTTTCTGCTGTGACTAGTTTTATCATTAAGTAAATCGAACTGGTTTGGCTTCAGGTTTTAAAAGTAAAATGGGAATAATTTTTCTGCTTTGCCACAGAGCAACTGAAGTCAATATGAACATTACCAGTTAAACTGCTTGGACCTGTTCTTATCCTCATCATTACCACTTCAGCCTTTCCTGTAAGCACCTTTAGTTAACTGAAGTCCAAGGTATACTGGGGAGCTAGAGAGAAAGAATAAACAGTCACACACACCTTTTTCTCATGGCTCTTCCTGTACACTGAGGTGGTAATATTTTTACATTTACTTATCTGAAGATTACGCTCTGCTGCACTACCCTTTCAGAGAAAATTGAAATTTTGGAGTTGGCTATTGTTAGTTAAAGAAAACTTCAGTTAGTTTATTTTTCAGACCGTTTAAAGGAATCGTTGAAGGAGAACATACTTTCTTTTCAGGTGAACAGCATGCTAATTTTTTTCTAAGGTTTTAAGACACTACAGTTTATAACTTTGTAGCTATACTGGAATTAAACAAAGAAGGGCATGCAATAAAATATCTTAATTGTTCCACATTTTCAGACAGCAGGTTTGATCATGTGTTCATGTATTTCCTGCTCTCTTTAATAGTCACTAGCTGGAGGAGAGACATATATGTTTTATAAGCCACCTGTACAAATGTAAGACTATTAAATTGCCTTCTGTTGAGAGTATGTCACATCTAGCTTCAAAAACAAGGGGCATAGTTTGAAATGGATTCCTCATCCATGGAGAATAACTCTGCTCCTTTGTAACAGCATATGAAGCTCTCCCAGCAAACCCTCACGTGACAAGCATGGGTGCAGAAGCTCTTTGTCACAACTTCGTGTCTCAGCTTCAGGGCTTCTGAAGGACTGATCTCAGGTGGAACTGAGGGCTGGGAGATGTAGAGGAGGCAGTTTGCCTTTGCCCTTTCTCTGCTTTTCAGGGGGGAGGAACATAATGGTAGGAGAAAAATACCTTCCCCTGATCCTATAGGAATTTGCAGTGCCCAGCCTAGTAACAAGTCCTAAAATTAAAAGTAGATGTGTCTCTGAATCTGGCTAGAGTCCTAGTAATTTTGCTAAGTTAGCAGTAATATATGGATCCAGCTACCTCCCTGATCCCTCAGCCACAAAAGTGAAGTGTTTGGCTTTTCCTTAAAATAGCTCTATATAGTGTTTTCAGTATTGACTACATTAATCAGAAGTGAGCTTTCTCCCGTGGTCTAGCAAATCCAGAGTCTACCTTTCTGTATCATAAAGTAATGAAGAAAGTCTGGGAAGAGGAGGAATTTTTACTTTTAGAGAAACAAGGTACATTCTTTTTCCTTATTTTTTTTTTTGAAAGATTTTATTTGTAAATATATAGATAATCAATGTTATAAAGAAATTTGAATATGGAGGACATTCTTTTATGGTTTTTACTGTTTTGGTTTGGTTTTGGTTTTTTTTTAACTGAAAATCAACCATTTGGTGTGATGCAAATGGATTTGCAAGACTCATTACTGGTAATCAATCAGAGGGAAAAAGAAATCACTGAATGATTTGACTTTGGCCAGATCTTTCTGTGCATTACAGCCTTTGATAGTGATTTAACTAGTGGCTTGGATGGCGACCATGAAAGAAGCGAGGTGCCATCATTGCTTTGCACTGAGCTAACATTAGCTTCTTATGTATAGTCTGATATAAGACACAGAATCAGAGAAGCTATGGAAGTGGTGAGTGGAGTAGAACATGTTGTATTCTAGATGGCTGCAAAACAGTTCACAAAGAAATTAGGAAGCCAAAACAAGTCAAGCACATAAAAGTACTTCAAGAAGTAACGAAAGTGTCCATCAAGATCGCAGCGTGCTTCTTGAATAAGATGGGAGACTTCAAGGAGAAATGTGATAGTTACATTCTGAAAGTGGATGGAGATTAATTCAGAATCTAGAATTACACCAGAGTTGTAGGAATTAACAATCAGCTGCATAAAAAAGAATCAATTTGCAGTAGATGAAGAGACTGTTAGTTCTTTGAAAATGTCTGGTATCTAAGAAGACTGTTAACAAGGAGAGCTTAGTAGAAGAGAAATGTGGTGGGTTTTTTTGTGAAAAGCAGAAAATGAAGTCCAATTTCCTACACTTTTTTTTGCATCTTAAATCCTCTGCACATCTCTTTTAAACACTTTTCACGTGTGTATTCTCCTTGTATTGCAGCCACATTCTCCAGTTCCCTCCAGTGTAGGCAGTCCACCCCATACTTACCCTGAGGAATCTGCTCAGGTCCCCAGTGTTTTCCCCTTCCACACCTCTCCCTCTTCTCTGTGGTCCTGACAGAACTCTGACTCCCTCTGCACCTCCTTCTGGTGTTTCGGTCAGTCACCACAGTGAAAAACTCCCTTGGCAAGCTGGCTGCTCTGACAAAGGTGAGCTCTCCTGTCTTTCCTTTGACAGGCTCTAACAAGGTTTCTTTGCTCTATCCAGACATCAAGCTTGGTGAAAACTGTTCAGGGAGGTCCTAAAAATATAGTAAGTACCTGAGAAAAAACATAGCTCAAGAATATCTAGTGTCACTGGATCAAACACTGGCCTCTGTCTTTTATTAGGGGAAACACCCACTCATGTTGCTGGGTCCAAGCACCATGTCAAACCTTACAAGGCCCACAAACAAAAAGATGAAAAAGCAAGTGTTGGCTCCAGCAACATTACACTTGGTACCCCCTGCCAGCAGGACCACAGTGCTAGCAGTGCCCTGGGACTCCAGCAGCAACTGGGGACATCTCACACTGCAGTCCTGTTGTACTGGTTGGCAGTTTAAGACTGTTATGGACTCTGATACTTTAAGAAACCATCTCTGTGACCACTTTGTGGTGAAGCTGTCTCATGTCTCTGGCACGTACACTCACAGTGACTGAGCATATCCACAGATGTCAGCAGCAGACATGCCATGTGGATAAGGCCGATCTGAGCGATAGAAGAAACCTGAATTTCCAAAAACTTTGTCAGCAGAGGTGTTTTTTAAGAGGGGCAAGCTTCTTCTGTTAACTAAGAATTGGTTAAAAAACAGAAACAAAGGATAGGTGTAAATGCTAAATTTTCATGCTGGGAGGAGCTTATTAATGAAGTCTCACAGGGTTCTCTGCTAAATTTTATGCTGTGCATTTACAGAGAGTTTCTCTGACAAAGTTTGCTTGATTCAAATTTATGCAGGACAATTTAATCTATAGAAGACATGTAAAAGTTACAGGAGGATCACTTAATATTGAGTTATTGGACAATTAATTCGAAGTATTGTTTATAGAGAGGAAAGTAATTCTAACTTATGTCATTATGGGCTCCAAATTACACATTGCCACTCACGAAAGACATCTTAAAGTCATTGTAAATTGTTCTCTTAAGACAATCAGGTTAGTGCTGATTTGCTGCCAAAACACTAAGTAGAACATTAGGAATTGCTGGGAAATCAAAAGAGAACACAACAGAAAATGCCCATATGAGGAAAAACTAAATAAACAAGGACAGATATACAACTCCAAGAAGTTACTTGGGGGAAAAAATATCTTGTGCATTGGGGTTCATTAATGCTCTGACCGAGGGATTTTATGCATTTTCCACAATCAGGCATATGTCTTGAAATTTTCCCTTAAATTAAAAAGAAGCTCAAATAATAGTGTGGGATGAAGACAGGAAACATGAGACTCTTGCCTCTATTCAGCTATCAGTTGACTTCTGATTTTGTGTAGACAGTGGAAGACTTGTTTGTAATTTCTGAGGTGAACTGGCCCTCTGAGAGCCCTCTGCCAGCCAATATTTCCAGCCTCCAGACCGAAAATAGCCCTGTTATCCTCTGAGAGCTAGATTTGCATAAGTTCTTGTTTTCCTAACGTTGGTATTTTTTTGCATTTCCCACAGGTTTAAACTGGTATAGCTCTTCTGCCTCTCATACTAAGTGCTGCAAAATTTTAAAATTTGATATTGCAAGCATGTGAATACTATGTTCTGTTCCTCATAAGTAAATAAATGTCCTTAATTTTTCTAAATATTAGGGGGGGGGGAAATTTTGCAGGGTTTTTTCCTTGCTCGGTTAGGAGCACTATATTAATTCTTATGGAGTAGCTGTGTCCAGAAACTTCTGGTTTGCCACTGCACAAAGTTAAATAATGAGAAAAGATCCAGATTTTCAAGTATAGAGACTTCGACCCACTTACGTCCATGGCAAACAATCACCTCTAAAAATATGTCTAACCTTTCTTTTAAGATGGTTTAAAGCACCTGATGTATAAAGTAAAGCATTCATTGTAGCAAGGTCCCTTATTCCCTCTCCCTTTTAGCAGCAGGTTTTATTTAAAAAAACCCACACCTTTTAACTCATTTTTCCACTGCACCAGTGATGGTATTATTTGTTCTTTCCTGGGGTAAATGAAAAAAATAACTTGACGGTAGCTCACAGATGCTGCTTCTGTTAGAACTCAGTGTTGTTTCCTTGAAGAGATGATGAGGTAAATGCTTGCAAAAGAGGAGAGAAGATCAGCCCAGGCTGTAAATACAACTCCTGTGCTGTGGTCTGGATGCCTGCTTGCAGCTGCTCTGGTGGGACGGACGAGCAAAGGGCACGCTCTCACTTGCCCCTGTGGGAGGGACCTGGCTGGTAGTGCTGCAGAGCCAGGAAGCCAGGAGACATTCTGTTTGTCAGGAAGAAATCCTTCCTGACACTGCTGGGGCCTCTCCTGTATTTTTCCAGCACAAGCAGCACGCTAATGCTGTCAGCTTTCCCTGACATTGTATGCACATGAAAACCTTGCTCTTTACCTCTTATAACTGTGCTAGCAAATGCAGTTATACTGCAAAATGTCACCATTACCAGTTTGTGTAACTTGCAGGGAGGTTTTATGCTCTGTCTTCATTTGGAAAATGCTTTGCTGGCAGATATATATTTCCCTCCATAAAGCATTCCTAGCAATCTGAAAAATAAGTTTGATCCATAGTGCTGGGTCTAGCTGACAGTGCAAAGAGGAGATTTTTCCACGTGTTCATGCACTATGCATGAAATGTAATTACTCAACCCCAAATGTGATCAGGGCATTAGGCTCCTCGTGTGAAAAATTTCCTTGTATCCCTAGCGATCCCAAGGGTCTTGTTTGATAACTTAGAAAGTAAGCTGAGGGGAGAAGAAAGTCTTTAAAGTATGTTTGCCACAAAGGGTTAAACAAAGAGAAAGCTGATTTGCCAAGCTGGAAACAGGTGAAGGGATTTACAGTGATATTTAAAGGCAGCTAAGAAAATTTAGGGAAATGCAAAATCATGTAAAACCAGAACAACCCTAGAGGAATAATAATATTCGGAAAGTCACAGTGGGTAGAAAACACTGTTTGTTTGTTTGTTTGTTTTTTTCATTCCAAAACCAGCAAAACTGGATAGGAACTAGGTACCCCAGAGGCTCATTTCTCCTGCATAATCACTTGGATGAGAATTTGGAAAAAAAAAAACCCACCACCCATAATCTCCGCATCCACACATAAGAGCTCACTATTCCAACAAAACCTAGGGGATGTCTGGTCTCCTTATTCATGGATCCGTTGAGTCTGTGATTTTGGAATAATGGGACGAGCACAAAGCAGAAACAGAGCCCCTGGCTGCATGCAGAATCTGTCCTGTCAGGCTGACATCCTGAACTCCTTGCTGACGCCAACTCAGTAATTGCCTCTTTGAGTTCTGAGTCGTCGTTATGTCACAAGGATGACATCTTCCCTACCAGCATATCTTTCAGATTTTAAAAGGCGGAGATACATTTAAATGGAAACTCTTAGGCTAGCATCACAACACATTTTTCTGCGTTAATAAACATTAGGTTCATCTAAACAGCTATGAATAAATAGGCTAAAATAGTACTTTCAGCAATTCCGAAATAAAACCAGAGGAGACTCTTTTTCTGTGCTGGGTAGATTAAAATGTCTTTGCTAAACATGACGCTTCATAATGCAGCAAGAAAATGCAGAGAGGTGAAGCAAATCATGGCAAACCCAACCAAATTATGCTATATAAACTATTATTTTTTGGATTCTAGACACTGGAAAAAAATCAATCTAGCAATATTATAAACAATTTTCAGGTTTAAGAAGAAATATGTCAGTGTAGTACCTAATAGTTTCCTCAGATCCAGATTAATAAAAGAACCATAATTCAACTATGGTGTTACGTGAAAATATAAAAGGTGGTGACTGCAAATCCTTGAAAACAATGCCCACCTAACCAAAATATTGTCAATACCTTGACATCAGCAATGTGACAGACTGAAATATTATCTATCATATTCAAATAAGAAAAAAAATTAGATTAATACACACTTTTAATCTCATTTTTATTCAGTAACATATGGGATTTATATTGTCTGGGCTGACCTCTCTGAATATTCAGATAAGTAAATTTAATGGCAGTAATGTTGCTGAAACAGTAAATTTTAAGTGACTATTAGAGAATGTTCATCAGAAAGTTAATGTGGAAGTTGGAAGCCTGAGTGGTCACAGTGGAAGTCAGCTGCCAAGAACTCTCCTCACCCAGAGGAGAATCAGAAACAATAGGATGAATATCAGATACTCATAATATACAATGCTGGTGTCCAATTAATAGACTAAAAATTTGAAAGAATTTGGCAGATAAGGCAGGGATGAATAAATTACAGGACTGTAACCTGTCAACAGACAAAGACGCAGAATTTGTTATGGTTTCCCACTCCAAAACATTCTCATAGCATTTTTAATAAAAGTCTTACACAGGGACACCTCACATCCCAGAGAGCCTTCCCACCTGCAGCTGTGACAACAGCAAACACCCCACCCCCAAAGCTGAGCTTCATTCTAAGCCAATTTACTTCCAAAGGCCCAAACTGGACCCAAACCCTCCCATCTGTAAGATGAAGTTTTGTAGGTCACAGTGCTCTTGATCGGGTTCTCGGAGGACAGTTGTCAGCCAGCACCACAAGTGGCTTTCATAGTTATTCATGTTGGCAGTCTCAGCAGAACGTCTGATGAATATGCAGACACAAGGCCTCCATTAATTGTCCTTCCTGAGATATATTGGCAAGAAGGTGGCAGAGCGAGAGTCCTCACTGCTGCTCTCCTTTGTTTGCTTTGTGCTGTAATGGAAATCTTCCTCTCCACAGCTTTTAATCCATAAAACTCTAAATCCCCTCTCTGTGATGAAGTCTGCGTGCTTGTACATGTGCTGCCTTCCTGTGCAAATGCAGGGGACACGGGGCTCGGAGGTCCTGCACAGAATTTGTACATGTACAAACTTGCTACATTTGGGAATAGGAAATATCACTGATCTGAGGTTCTGGAAAGTTTGTTTCAGTTTTCTGTTTCATTATGGATGCACTGTTTCGAAAACCATGGATGTATTTAAGATCTATGAAGACAGGTGCATAAATAATTTTGAAGGTGTGAGCCTTAGTGTTTTTATCTCTCCAGTTCCCATCTGGAACAGAATACAATGGCATGGCCTCAGCTCACACTTGTACTGCCAGGTATAGGCTCTCCAAGCAGGCACAAGAATGTCAAGGGATTATCTGTGAGGAAGTGTGGTAGCAGGTCCGTGGAGGAAGAACATAAATAGAAAAGGTGAAGCATGTCTTTTGTTATCAGACTGAAACGTCACATTTCTATATGTGCAGGTATTTATTGATGAAAAGAAATTCAAGGAAACCACCCATCTATTTGAAACAGCCTAAGCTGAGTGGCTAGCGTACAAATGGTTATTCAGACTGAAGTTTAAATAGGACATGCAAGTTAATGTTTCCAGATGTGCAAAAAGCATAGAGCAGTCTTCAGCAAGCACTTGTGGAGAGGACCTTGACTCTACTTCTGTTGCAGAAGCCAGGAAGGAGCAGACTGTCCATGGGGACTGGAGAGCTGTGCAAAGGGGGGGCACAGCCTGCAAACAAAAGGGCACTTGATTATTGTATGGTATGAAAATGACTGTGCAGTCTGGGATGATAACCAAAAATGCTATAATGGGTTTTCGCTCTGTTTCCAGGGGTCAGTAATCACACCCTCTCTTTTTTAATGCAATTTGTAAATGGCTCCATCTACTACTGCTGACATGCCACTTGTCCCTGCGGCACTAACGCTGCCATGCTGATAGTTCAGATTTTCTGGAATTGGCCTTAACTCTTAGTGATTGACAGGAATTGCTGAGTTCCATGAATGCCAGAATGCCAGTACAGCCTCAGATGTAGAAAGAAAGAGCTGCTATAGAAAACTTTTGAGAGAAGGCAAAAAGGTTGGAATTAAGGAAAGGATGCTCTGCTGCTCAAATCTATCTCATGTTAGCACTGAAATCCAGCTGAAGGGATTTTTGTCGCTCTCATTCAAAGTTACCAGACAGATGAAGCCCAAGGAATCTATCCAGTGATATAATGCACTCACCTGTAATACATTGAGATATATCTTATGTCGTGCTTTTGAAAGTAAAAACATTTTCTGGAAGTAAAAATACCTAAGAGGAAATTAAAATGTTGGTATTTATATTATGAGACTTCATAGACTAACAGCATTTCCTACCCACTGGACACTGAGTCTTTTAAAATGCTAATGATCACAGAAGAGGCAAGGGAAGATAGTCTCAGACCTAAATGATTTAGACTCTAAACATAGTTTAATTCGTGTCAGTAGGAAAACTCCATGTTCCAGTGAACCGAACTCTGCTTCTGACACAGTATTACATTTTGTATTCATGAGTTGTACAATTCTCTTTCATCTGTCAGAATTTCTGAGTATCTATGGTTTTTAAGGCTCAGTATATGTAATATTTCTGTCTTTGGTATGCATCACGGTAATCTTAATTTGCTAAGATTAGAACAGCTTTAGATCAAATGACATTTATTAATCTGTTCTATTTAATGGATGTATATACATACATAAGCAGGTTTATATCTGTACAAAAGCAAGAGCAGAGTTCAGGAAAAAGAGGAACCCTTGCACTTGGTAAGCAGAGAGATTTGTGCACACGTAGTGTGACACATCTCAGGTACTGTCTCAGAACAATTATAACTGCAGGTAGGATAGACTGTTTATGATCCTCCTGCAGATCACGTGGATTTATTACCTTCACCACCAGCGGCACTAGTTGTTTGCTGGCTTGCAGTGCTTGTGGGTTCTTCCTACACAGAATGGTGAGCAGGGCAGCTTTTACTTAATTGTGTCACTGTGGGTTTGTCTCATCACCACAGTCCTACTTTCCCACTTGGCTGCTGTGTTTAATTGTTTGCTACTCAGAGGAACACTTCTATCTAACCTAGGCACTAAACATGTTAATCTGATGAAGGTTAACTGCTGAAAAAGTTAAGTTTCTTTTTTAATGAAAAAGGAAACCCATATCTGCTCCTCAGGAGGGCTTCCTCTCCAACAGCTAACATGTATTAGCAATTATCCTTCAGAGGGAAAAGCTGTCTAATTACTCTATTACCTCAAGTGCAGAGCACTCACCTGGGAAGCCACCAGATCAAGGTTCAGGTCCCATCACTGACTTTAATATTAATTTATGACTTGGCATGCATGTCTGATAATCAAATAATAATCTGTTTTATAGAGCTAAGATGGCTGTAGATTGGATCCTGGCTTTTTAGGAGACTACTCTCCATCCAAAACAAGGTTTCACAATTTTCCAAACTGCTTTTTTGAGGGTATGAGGCAGCAAAAGATGTTATTTGAGCACTCCAGTAACGGTAAGTATAAATTCCAGAAAACACGAGCAAGCAAAAACTCAGAGTTTCTTGTTTTCTTCTTTCACAAACACATACAGATACTTACATAAAATTTAGACAAAAGTGTTGTGGAAGTTGATAGTTTTTTCCTAACTGTCTCTATCTTATTAAAGTCAAGCCCTTTTTCCTGCTCCATTTGCAAGGGAAAGTTCAAGTGTACGTACTATGCTGGCGTTGGTTATTAGTTTGTTAGGGGGTACCTGAAGCAACAGAGCCTAGAGATTTTTCAAAGCTACTTTAGCTTGTGCACGGACAACCTTGTTACTTAAACATTTTTTTTCCCAAGAGATTCATCAGCCCTTGAAGTCTCTCTTCCTAGTGGTTCTGCCTGGTGGTTATGGATCTGTTGACATGTGCTGACATGTTTGTCATGCAAACGTCTTTCTCTAGAGGGAAATAGGGATGTCTTCCCTGAGTGAGTCAGGGCCAGCGACTTCACATCTTCTGCTGTTATTGTGTTCATCTGTTAACTTCACATTTGTGTAACTGAGTTGCCAGTCAGGTTTTTGGGGTGTGATACGTGTTTGAAGAACATAGGGGGAAGAGTCCATTTGCTCAGAAATATTCTTAGAAACATTTCGTTTCTAAACAGCTGTGAGAAACTGAGAAAAATCTAAAGATTTTAGATTGTAATTCCTTTGGTAGTAGGGCTTTGGGGCAATTCTTGGTGCTAGTGTTGTTTATAAGGGGCAAGTCTCCTGGGCACTAACACAATACAAATAAAATTGGTAATCATTACAGAACAACTCTTGCACAACTGGGGCGGCCCTTTCTTTTCTATCCTGAGTTAGACTTCAGCTGGATAACCTGTATCAGTTATTATGAGATAGGTGAAGGTAGAAAAATGGGCTGCATGGGTGATATCTATAGACTGGTGGTTTTAGAGCAGATCAGGCAGTGTAGCTACCATCATCTTTAAATGCAAAACATAGGTCCAACAAAATGCTCGACAATTGACATTTGAAAGGCAAAATTCTTGTTTATGATATTTAAACCACAGTCAATATCCAAAGCATTTCCTCTCTCTTCATAACTACAGTGTTTAATAATTAAAAAAGGAACATAAGAAGGTCAGATATTAAAAGAGAATTACATCTTGCAAAACTGTAAGAAGTTATTTTGTTATTTATACAGTCATTAATAGTACTGAACAGAACTACTCCACAAATAATAATTAGATAGTCCAAGCAAATTCTTCCTGTTGCTGCTGACTACTTTAGGCTAAAGCAGTCCTGCTCAAGTGAAGGCTTGAAATGGTATATGGATGATACAGGCTTGAGGAAAAAACACCACCTACCTTCTTTGGCTGTGTGACTGACGTGATGCAAGGGCTGAGGCAGGTGACAGAATACTTGTGAAGAATAGTGGATGCTTCCTTTCCTGTGAGCTGATAGGCATCACCAAAAGAAGCTGTATCAAAAGCCATAAAAGCTAACGTGTCCTACTGATGAACTGATCTCATGTTACTGACAGAGACTGAAGCCTGAATAAATGCCTAATTCATAGGCATTAGTAGTAGTTACGCAGTCAGGAAGCATACAGAAACCTGAGACCACGAAAAGTCCTATAACTGATAGGAGAATGTGCTGAGATGGCAGGTAGTGAACTGACTAATTGTATATAGAGAAACATTATGAATCATAATCTTCAGACTGAGGTTAGCTAACAGAGAGATCTCTCTCTTTGGCTGAAATGTACTGAATTGGAAATTTGAAAAATTCAGATGAGGCCAACAGCCTTTGGACTGCCCTTACTACTTTAACAATCTGCTTATGGGAGGGATATTGAAAGATACTCATTTGGCCATCTAAGTGATGCAATAACGTTCATTCATGTAATTTTGTTCTTCCATCTAGATTTCAAAATATGTGTTTATGGGTGAGAACTTAGTGGCTTGCAAAAATGAATTTTTTTGGTTTTTTTCTCTCAAACCATCCTAAGCCATATGAGAGTGCCAAATCATCTGCGAGCGAAAAAGAAACAACCCCAAACTCAGAAACTGAGACTAAGCTTTCAGTAATTCTTTATCTAATTAATATCTACTGCTGAGTAGTAAACCAGTTTTATCTAGTCAAAGGAGATCTGTTGTATTTGATGTATATGGCACTTGAGTGTATAGTGACTATTAACCCATTTTTTGCCAGAGATTACATAAGGAAAATATATAAAACTTACAGTAGGAAGCACAGTGAGTCATCTGTTACTTTTAAGAAGAGTGATGGCATTTCCATAGAGTTATGACAAAATTAATTTTAGATTAAAACTTTCTATTAAAACTGATATTTTAATTTGATATTGTTCATCCAGAAGCAATTTCTGTTTTGCTGACAGTTCCACAGAGGAGTCACAAACAGATGTGGCATATCTCATCATATGCGTGGATCACAGAAGAGTATAAAATACAGAAAAACAATCTGTAAACAGACCATGCATCCTGACCACCCTGTCCTCGCATCTGCATTCAACTTCACATGCTCTTACCAGCTACAAGAGAAAGCTTAAATCAGAAAAAGTAAAAAGGTCAGGCATGGAGATTCTTTCAGATACTGTCAGCACTCTCCACCAAAAAAAAAAAAAAAAAATTCCTTTTTCTTAGTCAGAATGAATTATGAATTACATTCCAGAAGAAAAGCTAATTATTCTCTTAATTCGAATTTATCTTGTTCCCCAGAAAGTTCAGCAATGGGTTCTGTGAGAAGGTGAACACTATTTTATTCTCATCTTCAGTCTTGTTCCAGCTCAATCAGGTGCTCAAAACATAACCGCTTGCCTATCCAGCTAATCCTGTCCTGGGATCCAGCTAATCCTGTCCTGGGTCAGTTCCTCTGCTTTGTTAAAGCTCCTGATCTCTCTAGTCACTCCTCTGTTGTGCCTTGAAAGACCCTTCTGGGTCAGCTTCTTTTATTTTGCAATGTGTTTGACAAGAGAAGTTTGTTTAAGGGGCCTTTTCCAGTACCAACCATATGACCAAGGTTAAATCCTGCTACTCACTGGTACGTTTTATGTCTTTGGAAGCAGTTACACTTTTGTTATCTCACAGATTTTTATTCATTTGTCTCTAAAATATTGTCCCAGGAATGGCAGAAAAATACCCAGTGCTTTGATAAGTGTTTGATCTTTTATGATCCACGTGTAAGGATGGTAACTGCATTCTTGCAGTGCATCAGTGGTTTCCAGTGCCACCAGTGTCAGACTTCCACAGTGGGACAGCAGTGGTTGCCCTGACCACGTAAGTCACTGCAGCATAAATTCAGTTAACTGACTTGTAAAATCTGCAGTTTTCACAGCTTTTACTTTCAGACTGGTAGAATCAGTCAGGAGCAAACTGATTTTCATGACCTTTGTTTTTCACTTATAAGAACCCTTTGTTTAGCAGCTCTGACTGGACTGTTCATTCACTGCTGCACTTTGTTTATTGATGAGAAACCTCCTTCTGCAGCCACAAATGACAAAAATACGGTACAATAAATTTCTCAGTTATTGGCAATACTCTTAAAAAATGTAGTTTTGAGACTCAGCTGTTAAAAAGCATTGTAAGTTTGGGGAATTTTTTTACTCCCAGCTGAGCTGCTTTAGCTCTATGATGAGCAGCTTAGGCACAAATTGCAGAAGTAGACTTATTGGAGATCCACATGGATGGCAAGCTAAAATATTTAGCCATGTTCATTATCTTTACACACGTAGGTGGATATGCTGGAAACTCACACTGTGTCACACTTCTGTTGCTCTGTTGATAATTATTGGCTGATTACACAGACACTCTTAAATGCTCCCCTGTGTTAATTCTGTCCTCCTAATTACTAATTAATTGAACTTTAAATGGCTCATAGGTTGGTTTAGATTTGGCAAAGTTTCCAAAGGATTGCCTGTAAAGTTTGTTTGAAGTAAAAAAATAATCATTTGCTGATTACATCAGTTAAGCAGATGATCTTGGCAGAATACAAGTTATTCCTGTGGCTGGCAGGAACCAGAAATACCATGAATAGATTTTGTTGGGGGTTTCTTTGTGTTTTTTTTTTTTTTTTCATGTTTCAGATTCCCATTTCTTACACATAGTCCACCCTGAAGCTGAAGACAATGTTATTAAATTTAAATGCTTTCCTTCTTGTCTAAGATACCGGCTTGACAGCAGTAGAAAATAATTTTGTCTATTTATCCACATAAGTACTGTGTCCACTCAAAGCAAACACAGGGGATCAGTTGGGAAGATCCTGTGCCCTCCATTTCCAGTTTGTCTTTTGTGTATTGCAGGGTGCAGCTGCGAGGTGCTGGCATGTACTTATGTAATACCTTAAGAGACAAACGAAGAACCATTACATTATAAACATGGGATGGATTTGAAGAGGATATTCAGAATTAATGCTCTTGTAGGGGCTCTGAGCAACCTGCAAGGCCCAACATTCATTCTCTAATCTGATATTAGCTTCTCCCATTTCTTAGCAGGCCCCAAGAGCAACTGCCAATGGATCAGCCGAGGCTAGACATTCAAACCTTCTCAGATAATTTCAAATAGCCTTGCCTGAATTTCATGTTGACAGCGAGCCAGGTGGAATTTTCCATTTTCTTTCCAGCTTTCCAAATAAGAACAGTCCTACTTTCTTTTGACTCTGGTTTTATATAACCAACAAAAATGACAGATAGCCTTGAATTTGGAAGATTACATTGGCCTGTTCTCAGCTGAAATGTTCTGTCATCATTGACGTATGTGTTTAAATGAGCACTGGAGTGTGAACGGCCATCTGTCCGGGAAGTACGAGAGATCCTGATTACTAAAATGAAACCACAAAAAAGCTTGGTGCTTAGCAGCAGCATCGGAACACAGAGGGAGAGAGAGCCTTTTTCACATGGCAGATATTTATAGTAGATGGATGATTATAACTCAGCAATTGCCTGGTGTCCCTGCCCCATATTTTTCTAAGTGTGTTCACTCTCAATTTTTTTTCAAACACGGAGCTCTCAATATTTGCATCTTTTGTAAAAACAAAGAAAAAGAAGCACTAGATATTTTGCCTGTTAAAAGTAGATGTTTTCGACAGAGGTATCGTTCATTTTCTCATCAAGAGTTTTCTCTGCTCTATAAGGCTTTTGGCTAGACTGTGCTACGACTAACTTTGAATGAAGACTTGAACCTACATTCCCACATGATTGCTCTACAGCAAGGCTGAAGGCTATTCCTGGGTGCATCTTTTCCTCCATAAACCTGAAAAACCTCCTAAGGAAAGGCTTTTGAAAAATCTATAGAGATTTTGATCTTTAGAAGGTTGCTATAACTGATTCAGTTTGAATTCCCTATGGGTGACACAGGTTCCAGCAACAACCACTGGAACTGGGTCAGGGTTTCACACTAATTTCAATGGTAGGAAAAGCTCCTTATAGAAGGTTTTCTTAAAATTGCACTTGCTGATGTAAAACTGCTGTTTTATCAAACCATGTATTTGGGGGAGTTCTCCTTTAACCTTTAATCTTAAAAAGACATGACCACATTGGCTGCTTTCAAGGTTTTTTTGGGTGCTGCACAAGTCACCTGTGCCTATCTGTTCAAACATGAATTGGAGGTCTTTTTAGAGCACTCACATTGCATCGATTATTTTTTTTTCCATTTCTGCATCTGCATTTTTCATTGTTTCTTGTAACTACTTTCCTGCTATGCATATAGTTATGAAGATACATAAAGGGACAGTTTTTTAAATAAGTTATTGATTTCCTGAGACTCTACACACAGTCTTTCTATGTTAAATTTAAGCCACAAAACAGAAACACATAAAGCAGCATATACAGATATGTCACGTTTGTAGGTAAGCCTCTCCAATATTTTCACTTCCTCATAGTGGGGTTCTTTGTAAGCTACCAAGTCTCTGGAAAACTGAAGAGATAATTAGACAGCAGAATATAACTCCAATTTATTTTATTTTTTACATTACAGTTTAAAAAGCATCTACGACAGAAAAATATGTCGGAAGCCAATTTCAAAAAGAGCATTTTTCCCCTTCTTTTTGTTTGGTGGATGGTTCAAAGAACAGAGCAGCTTTGTGTTCTTATTTATTTATTTATTTTGAGTCTAATCTGAGGAAATGAACCATGAAACACAATTAATGAAATAGCTGTGCTGAATCACATAAACTGGTGTCTGCACAGCTGCCACTCATGTCACAAATGCATCTCTCGCCTAATGTCCACCAGGAGAGTCATTAGCCAGCCGCTTTTGTGGAGGGCCTCCTGTGCTTTAATTTCGGTATATAATGGAGTGGGGAGCTGACTGAGTAGCCTTAGAATGTTTGTGTTTTTTTTTTCCAGCAAAGATAAAGTAAAAGAGAAATGGCTGTTACAGGAAGGGTGTGCTGAAATGGGGAGAGGTGCACAGGCTGGGTTCTGCTGCTGAAAGAAAACAGAATGTCTGCCCAGGTAGAAAATATCCAGCACAGTGCTGGGGCACTGTTCAACCTGCAATGTAAAAAGACTGTCTGTAGTTTCTTGGTATCAGATGGTGCTCTGTCTCTAAAGCTTTTTTTGCTTCTGTGTGTATCATTACATTACTTTTACTTCATTTAATGGCCATGTATTCCATGCCAGCAACAGAGAAGGTCACAAAAGACAAGCCAGATGTGTGGCAGGGGCTGCTCTGTGGAGGCTGGCCCAGGTCAGCTTTACTGAAGTGGCACAATGCCAAAAACCTCTGGAGCCTCAAGACCCCAAATCTTCTTTTAGCTTGCTGAGGAATTAAGGGGTGGGAGAGGTTAAAGGACACCTCTTCTCAGAGCATCTGCCAAACTAGCCGAACTCTTTCAGTGCTGTATACCGTGTTGCTACTGATAGTGGTTTTATCAAGATAAATCTAGTCTTGCTCAGGAGGATATTAATAAATTATCTGGTAATGAAAAATGTGAGAGGAACCACACTCTTACATCAAGGCCTGATGATTACTTTGATAGATGCAGTGGCAAGATTTTCCTGACAAGGCAGAAATGAAAAACATGACACGTGGACCTTTAAGGGTGACCTCAGAGGAAAATGCAAGTTGCTGAATGATACAAAAATAGAACTGGAAAACAGAAGCTTGAAGGGGCTCAATGTCAACAGCCAGACAGATAGGCTAGACTGATCAACTGATCATTGAGTTTAGTGTCAAAAGCAGAGCAGAGAGAGAGAGAAGCCTTACACTTGGCAGGACAATAAATGTAGCAGAGGCAGTTTTGAAGAATCATCAAGTGTTAAGAATTTTAAAAGCAAAGAGCAAGGGGAAAGATGAGGGGAAGAAAAAAGCGACATCGATAAGCAGTGGGCTAGTCAGGAAATAAAGCCAGAGAGTGTCATCAATAAAACTGCCCACATCCTTTGCAGCTATTTTAGATATAATGCTAATTAAAAAAATAAATTAATGCAACTGAAAATGTCCCTGCATTGGTTGAAGACTTGCATAGGGGCATAAAATATTAGGGTACTTTTGGAGCCAGAAATTGCTTAAAATAAGACTTGTCAGAGCACAAGTGTTAGATAAAAAATTGTAGAATAGTTGGATGATGTTGGGGTGTGGCACTTGTTTAACTCTGCTAGAATTCCTACGAAAAAGTGCATGAGCTGCTTTTGTTCTTTTGTATACTCCAGGTGTTTTTGATGCTGTGTGGCTAGTATTCAAAATGGGCCACTATAAGCTGGAAATAACATTAACACTTCAAAAATTTGTAACAGAACTTACCATAAATGCAAACTGATGAAAAACAGTGGCAAAATGGGGCAAGCTGTCCCATACTAATTCTCCTAAATCTTCACATTTGGGACTTGTTTCCATGTGTGTCTGGTTACAAACATCTATTTAGTCGAAAAAGAAAGAATTTCGCTGTCCACCTATCCTAATTCCCATGTATTCAACAGGTCCCTCTCTGGACATCCCAGTTTAGAAAAAGGTAGTGAGTAATCTGTGGTTTTACAGAAATGCTCACCTTTCCAAGTAAGTGCCCTCTAAAGATCACAAACAGCAGAAAAACCAACTGATTTGGGGAGTGGAAGGTGAAGGTTCTGATGTGATCTTTAAGTGCATCTGTAGATTAGAAGACATTTAGAAATTGTTTTTGAAAGGTAAAGGCTTAGTGAGCGTGTGTGTGTGTGTGTGTGTGTGTGCTTACACATGCATGTGTGTAGAGAGGTGTTTTGGGTTTCTTTTCATCTTGTGCTGTTATAACTACAGGGCAATCACTTGCCAGATGTCAGGAAGGTCTAGCATCTGATTTTCAAGTGGAACATAATAGATGATCTACCAGGGGGTTCAGCAAGCATCACATATAGCTTTAAACTGTCATTACAGAAAAAAAAAATCTAAGAAGGTGACATTTGGTGACATACTGGGTGACATTTGGAATGACAGCACTTGCTTTCAGATGTAGCATTCCCTCCTGCTGTGAATCAAGGGAATCTGTGCTGTGGCTATGACTTGTTTTATTGATGATCCTGTCTCTGCAAAATGTAGGCAAAGACACTGCACACGGTCCTGTCTATAGCATCAGGTGAGAATTGCTCAGGAGAGGTCGACCGGAGAGCATTTGCTATGCATGGCATGCTCTGAACGACTTAGCTCTGTAAAGCAGTTATAACCTCTACTCTACTTCTTCTGAAGAGTTTAGTGAGGAATGAATGAAGAGCAGCAAAACCTAGTGGAGGAGTGTCTCTGCTTTACTCCATAGACTTCCTAGGACTGCAAAGTTTCACCAGCAGTAAAAAGAACAGTTCAGTGCTTGGGTCTCACCAGCCCCCTACTGCTCTCAAGAGTCACCAATAAGTCCTCACCTTCTAACACATGTAAATGAGCTGAACATTTACTTCTGAAAACTCCCAGAGGTATGGGAAAACCTGGCTAATTAGCAACTACCTGAGTTCTTGTTGACTGCTTCCTTTTCTTGTTGCATACAAGTGAGCCAGAATTTCTTTGGGTTGCTCCTTACTTTTGTTCATGAGGGTTAAAAGGACTCCTTGCAGTGCTGTGATCACTGGAATGAGGCCATCTTTGGGTATGTTTGGGCTGGAATCTATCGAAAATCCTTGTAAGCATGAAAAGCTTGTCTGGGGTCTATTTTGGTTTTTCTATTGTACTGTTAGAACTACAAAACCTATTTACCAATTGGTAAACCTATTTACCAATTTTATATGAAGAAGTTTAATTTTTTGAGCTTTCTATATGAGTTTAAAGAAAACTAATATAGAACTTACAGAAAATCATCAACAAATGGAATGTGTTCTTCCCATTACATATTGTATCATTACTCAAGCTGGTATATGAAACAATTTTATGAATCAGAATTAGACTTCTGGGAAGATATTCTGTGGCATTTGTTATCAGTATCGTTTTAGATGCTATTAGCTGGCAATAAAATTTGGATGCAAGTAACTTTAATTGTTGAATGTCTTACTAGCAGATAATGCTCTAATCATAAATAGGTTTAGTTTTTTCCCTTTTTTTATTTTCCTGGTGCTTAAATGAAGCTGCTGTACTTTAACAATTTTATGTTCAAGAACCAAGTGTTTGATTTGCAGTCTTTGGGGTAGAGGAAGGTGCAGAAGGAGGTGATGAGAGGTAGTACTGTACCCCTGTGAACAGTAAGTCACATGACTACATGCTCTTTGTAAAACTCCTATAAGCAGAAAACATCCTGTAGGATTTTTACCTGTCTAGGGTAAATATGTATGTTATTTTTCCTTCTTTCTTCTTTTAACATGCTCTAGAGTCTATTTAATGCCTGAAAAAAAAATCCTGAAGCTCCTGCTCACTAATACGAGTGGGTTAAATATTATATCTATGCACGCAACAGCTGTAGGGCTCAGAAGTGGCACAAAAGCCTTATATTGGTTCTCTCCACAGGGAATGAATTTTAACTTCATGAGTGTGACTTTCCAAGAACTGGTCTCCATAAGGAATACAAAAATCACCTGAACAGATTAGCCAGGAGTCTATCTAATTTAGTGTCCCATTTTTCGAGGCTTATATAAGAAACAATAATTCTGGTTTATGAAGCAGATGAAAAAAAGAGCAGATATTGGTTGTGGGGGAAGGGAAGGACAATGTAACTACCAACCCTAGTAGTCAGGGAATTGGGATGGAAAGTGGCAAATCTACATTCCTAACGTGCCTCTTTGGGTAACAATGGCTAGCTTGGATAGGGTTTCTTTCTACCCTTCCCTCCTCTGCCTCCCTGATTCTGTACTGGGAAGCTCCTTATCTGGAGAAAATGCAAAAAAATCTTATCTGAGAATCCTCTAGTTTTCAATAAATTTATTTTTCACAATCGAACTTCTGGTAGTCACAATTAACACTTCCAATAGCCCTTTTTACCAGATATAGTTTATGTGCTGTCTTTCAAAGTTTTCTCTGGCATTTCCATCTTCCCCACGGAGAACCTAGAGGGCCTTGCTGGTGTTAACATGAAGAAAACTTTCTTAAGTGTACTACAGCTCTTGGCCCCAACATCTTGTGTTGAAAAATCAGGGGGGCTGTTACAGCTTGGAGGTTACTACTAAACACAAACATGATATTCATGAAGTGGCTGGAAGCTGATTTTTCTTTAGACCATAAGTCACTGCAGGACTTTTCCATCACGTTCATTGTTTTTCATTCCTCCTGAAAGGTGATCCTTCCCTTTTTTTCCCAAGTCTTGGCTTCTAATTGTTGTAGCTACAGTAAATTAATAAGAGTAATGTCTGTGCTTTTTGCATCACTCTGTCCATATCCATCGTGGCTAATGTGGAAAGGAAACAATAAACTCTAGAGAACCTGGGCTCATTATCACACACGACCACTGTGCTGCTGTACTTGTTTTCAGGTTGTTCTGATATCTCAGCTGATGAAGTAGGAATGAGGCCTAATGTCTGAGTGATGCATCAACAGCATTCTGTTCTTTTTTTAGTAAGAGATTTATCAGGTGTCCTCAACTACAGAAACATTAACCAACCCACCATTTTATCTGTGTTTCTAATACAGATTCATAATTTCATATCTTATTTTCAATAATAATTTCATTATTATTTTCTAAATCATGATCAACAGAATGTGACAGAGAGTAAACCTGCAGATGTTACCAACTAGGAGAAATCTGAATGCTGGATGGCAAGCTTTGGCCATCAGTAACACGGTTTTGTTTGAGATATATGGCTCCTCTCAGCAGAGACAAGAGAATAGTACTGGTCTTACACAGGAACAATCAAGTGTCTAAACAGAGGAAAGAAACCAGCTGGCTAGGTGGAAATTCAGTGCGAAAGGAACCTTGGCTGGTGTTTGGAAGACGTTTTTCTTGGCAGCAGCAACATCAGGAGGAATTTCAACCCTTAAGTTGACCTCCTACTGTGTTGTAGCCATTGATCTGCTTCAGAACTACCCAGCTGTTTTTCTCAACTCATTTCCAGCTGGATCAGCAGCTCAGCTGACAGGTGTCAAGTCGCTGGAGCCATCACAAGGGACACAACAGGGAAGTGCAGCCAGAGTCTCTGGGATCACACCTTCTGACAAAAATGTCAGCCAGGGTAAACAAAGTAATGGTGAAACTGAGATGTGTCCTCCATGCTGATGGAAGAAGGGTTAAGAAACTCTAACTACAGAAAAGAAAATTTAGCTCAGATGTTAGGAAAAGCTTCTCCTTGACCATGAACTGTTAGAGCAGAGTGGCGGGGGAGGCTGCAGAGACCTCATCTGCAGGTCTTTAGCCACCTCAGATAGACACACACCATGTTGGGAAGCCCCATGTACGTTTTTAATCCCTGCAAGCAAAGAAACAAATTTAACTGATCTCTGAGGTGACTTGCAGCCCTCTGATATATCCCTTAATTATTTGTAGTGCAAAATGAGTAAAATGAAAGTCTTTTTCTTAAGGTTTGAGGACTGGATTTTGCAGAAATCACCCTTTTACTGTTAATTACTTCAGTGTAGGCAACTGGATTAGCCTTCTTCTGGCTGATCAGTGTGGGGCAAAGGGAGGAAGAAGGAACATTAATCATATCAAATTTCTCTCTCAGCATTTTGACAATAAGATGGCATTTATGAAGAACTTGGGTCATACAATATATATGTGTCTGTCATTAAAAGAACCACTTTCCAAGCAGTTTTATTAATCATAGAGCTTACTACAGAAAAGTGTCAGTGTGACCGCACCTACGACATTAATCCAACAAAGATATTCTTGATGGTTATCTTTATCTTGATATCTCCCACTAGATGGGATGCCAGTTTTGAATGAACATCCCTGTCTATTTCAATAGAAACGATAGGACTGCTTTGTAGTGGGGATTTTCTTTTTTATGACCATGGTGCTTTTTTGCACAGGATTATGCTTAACTGTTCATTTTAATGTCTGGGATGACTGGTGAATAGTGACAGAGAAAAACCATGAAAAATTTGCAGCCACTGCCTCTCTTGACCATTTTAGACAAATCCAGTCTCTATTCTCATTTAATTATCATAACAATTTGTTATAAAAGTTATTAATTGAAAGTGTTTGTCTTCAGTCAAAAGACATGCTCAGTCTTTGAAGCTGTGTGGCTTCATTTTGAGGCTGTGCTAGAATTTTTCTCAGTCCTCTTTGCTCTGCATCTTCTTCCTTTAAAGCTCAAAATTGCCACTAAAATTGCCTATCTTTTTGTCTTTTCATTGAATAAAGAACTGAGGGAGCTATAGGATAGTAGTAAGGGCAACCTGAAGAACATATTCCACTGTATTTTACTTCTTTATGTTTAGCACAGATTCCACTGCTTCTCAAATTAGTAGTTCAGCCCAACAGATCCTACTGATAGGCTCACAGCACCAACATCTTAAGTGCTTGCTAGGAGAAGTCTTGCTCTTACCAGGAATAATTTGCTTGGATAACTGTTTGGATTCCATGGAGACTGATGCTTGGCTGGAATACAGAGGCAAAATGATGCTGCAAAAAGCCCTGCAGGACTGTTTATTCCCTTTTCAGACAGAATTGATAATTACTGCTCCTAGTGTTACAGCACATCACTCTCCTTTTAGCTCGTCCAATACACTGTGTTCTGCCTTTTGTTTCATGGTGTGTTTGGGTTTTTTTTCTTTTTTTTTTTTGTTTTGATTTTTTTTTTAATTTATCTTATTATTTTATTTTTGCTAATGAATGCACAAATGTTTTCTCTAGGCCACTGTGGTATTAATTCATGACATCTTGTCTATGAACCTCCTGAAACCAGCTGAACTGATGACACTGCACACAAGAGGCTCAGACTTTTTAAGCACTTTCTGATAGAATCTGGGAGCTGGACAAACTCAGGCAATCAGGAGATTATTGGTATGAAAATCCAGAGAGGATGCAATGTCCTGCGTAACAGTTACAGTATCTCTTTGACAAGGCAATAACATGCAGCTGATGGCAAAGAGATCCCTCAATCTATGAATTTTAAAATGCAACAGGCAGCTTAGAACAATATAAATCCAGGAAGACTGCAATTTATCTGCGCTTTGTTGTCTTAACTCATGTCAAGATGGCAATAATACACCATGTAAGGAGGAAAACTTGGTTGAGGATTTTCTTCCCTGAAATCTCAGCCCAAGAAGCAAATATCCTTTAATGATAGTAGTCTATGTAATATCATTATGTTCACTTACTAAATAAATAAGTTGAGGAAATATATCTGTATGCTTATTACAGTTTTATAAATCTATAGATTCCAGTAAAACTAGGTGTGTGTAGTGTGCTAAGTTAAGTGAGAATTACACACTTATGGCTCTGCTTTACTGAAGTGGATCCAAGAGGTGCAACTTTTGAGAGTATTGGTAAAAAGTGACCATGAAGATTTCCCAAGTACAGGACAGAAATAAAGCTTACAAAGTTTTGAGAAATGGGTACCATGTTGGCCAACAGTTGAGGTATCACAGTAGAGAACTGATCTTTCTCTTACTTTCTGTTAAGAAATTTCACTTCATATGCAGAACAAAATATTAGGTCAGATTAAGATTAACTCTGTACTTTAATGTTTGCAATGTTCACCCAGAATATGGGAAACTGTTCAGCTAAGTGCTGTACCCCGAACTTGCGTGTTCCAGACATGAACTTAGAGGTTTTTCCCGCCAAAAAATTCTGAAGGAATTACTTTCGTTTCTCTAGAGATGAAGGGAAATAGCTAAATGCCTTTTATGTGCATTATATTAAGTAGGAGTTTTCTTTCCTGACAAGCCCTATTAGATATGAAAGCAAAGATAAATGATAATTAATCAGGTTATTCTGAAACTCTGTATATAATGACAGACATATGCTATATTTAAGCAAGTAATAAATTATAATCTGTACTTATGGGAATGGATTCTTGCCCTGGGAAGCTCAGGGGTGTACACATCACTGTTGTGCCCCTAACAAAACCAGCATGCAGCACTTCCAGTAGCTTTTTGTACTATCCTATAAAACATTCTCTTTATGTGTGTCTGAGAGAGAGACGTGAGCTCGTTTTGCTGTGGTGGGAAGCCAGGGTCCCATGAAAGTGTACTAGCAGAAAAGCAGAGTGAGCAAAGCAGCACAAAAGGGATGGGACTGTGGCAGCCACGGTGGCAGCGAGAGCGAGGGAGGAGGATTTGTTTGTTTAGGCACAGTCTACGAATTTACCTCTGCCACTTTAGTTTAAAGAAAATAAACTGTGCTTCTGCCCACAACTACATAATTACATTGTACTCTAATATCTCTCGACTTCAAAATGACAGCTAAAGCAGATTAAAGCTGTTTACAGCCTATGGGAAGTAGTATGGTGGCTGCTGGCAATATTTCTTTCTCGCTCAGTAACCATAGTCTGGTCATAAATCTATATTCTTCTTCAAGGAGGAAGGCTGTGATTAAAGGATTCCTCCTACAGCTGTGGCTTGGTGATAAGAGCTTTATGTTCAGACCCTCCTAAGCGACAAAAAGAAAAAAAAAATCATTTTTCATTAAGTTAGCTACTCTAATTTGGATGGGGGTGGGGAGAAGCAGACAAGTAGTTTGGTCAATGACTTACTGTAGATTTGGTAAAGCGAATTGTATACAGTATGTCTAAGCAGCAGCTGGGATTTGAGAGATAGACTCCAGCCTTTGCACCACCTCATCTGTGTCCTCTGCAAGTTGGGTATTGTGAATTTAAAGAAGTTTCTTTTTTGAATACTTGTTAGCTGTCCTAGTCCTGTGCCAGCAATGCAGGCTTACCTGCCCAGGAAGCTGCGGGCAGGAACCCATGACTTGGCCTTCCACGACAAAGATGCACATGGAAGGAAAACAAATCCTACAACTCAGCACTGCTGATGTGCTTTTGTCATCAGCTGAGGCCTTCACAGAGTAGCTGTAGAAACCAAAGGAAGGACTCCTGGGGATCAGAAGGTCTTGGAAAAAGTTTTTAAATGCTCAGAGCCGTACAGTGGTGCTAGACATCATTCTGTCAGGAAGAACTGAAAACGAACATTTTGGTGATACCTTTACCATGGGAAAAATAACAAAACTAAACACCCCAAAACAAACCCCAGTAACTCAGAATGCAGCAATTCTGATGAATATTTCGCAGGGTTTGACAGTTTCTGATGACAGAGCGTAGCGTGATTATAGTAGGGAGGCTAATCAAACTACACACCAAAATCATCGTGGGAATAATATGATGCCTGGCACAAGAAAGAAACAGGAACAAACTCTAACCCTTCAGCAACTCAAGACTTGAGTTATCTCACTGCGGCATGTGCCCCCACTTGTGCTCTTGAATTCAACTGTGACAAAGGTGCAGTCAGAGATCCAATGACACCATTTCATATTTTCTTAATTTTAAGATTAGAATATATTTATATTGGAATATTTTGCTGGTACTAAGTTTACAACGTTCAATGTTTAATTTGCGTAATAGTGTTGTGCAAAATGGGATGAGGGTTAATCAAAAGGTTTTATCACTCTTTTTAATTATCTTCATTATGCTGGAATAAGATGTAAATTTTAATTTCACCTTGTTAGCTAACGTTTTCCACCAAAAGTTTGGATTTGCAAATCATCTGTCATTTTTAATAGGAGCAGATGCTAGTGATTTTGAAGAACCTAAATGCCTCAAGTACCGCAGACATTATTAATTTGATTGATATACAATTTAATATAACTTAGCAATTATTAATGCCGTTTAGCATCAGTGTTGATATTGAGAAAGGTAGCCTATAAGCCAGAACAGCAAGGCAAGAAAAGAGAAGGCTCTTTTTTCCTCCTAGATCTGCCTCTGAATAGCTACTCCTTTTAAGCTCACTACTGTAAACACTATTTCCTCCTCTCTGTTGAATTTTTAGTCACAGCTATCACCTGGAAGGTTATTTTCTAGAGGCATATAGTTATCTCACCTTCTGAGAGGCAAGCAGTAAGCTTACTCTTAGCCTGAAGACATTTACCAACAGTGTTTTATATGTTACATTTATCAACTCTTCCAATCGCAGTGAAGCCAACTGAAAAACATACCTGCTAATGGAAAAGAACTATTAAAGTACTGCTGTGCGTTCACCTTGCACTAAGCCAGCTGCATATAGCTGCACCATAAATCACAGGTAAATGATTACATTCCACCAGAATAACTGCTGAAAGAGTAAACTTCCAACCAACAGGCAGATTGTGCTATCAGGATGAAAAGCCCGTTCACTGGCGGAATAACAGTATTCAGGTGCACACCCTGGGTTCATGTCAAACAGTGGGAAAAGGCCTTTGTGATATGCTGAGCTTGGCTGGCTTTCTTCTTCTGGGGTGGGTATTTGGTCACTCTTCTCCAGTGCTCAGGCTTCCCACTGCCACAGGCTGTGATTCCTGGAGCAAGGATGGGCTCGAGAGTGACAGGCTTCAAAACGGGGGCTAAACCTAGACAGGAATGGTGGCGACTGAGGTTAGCACACTAGGCTGCCAAATGTGGTGCCTGTGGAGCCACTGCACAGACACTTTCTTGTGCAACAGAGGGCTGGCAACTCTGGCATTAATTCTTTCAACCGTCCCACTAATTCTGACAGAGCCTGTCCATCAGGAAAGACAGTGCAGCGATCAGGTGCTCTCCACCAAGATTTAGAAGACTTTAATTTCCGCCTCTGGTCCAAGCACTGACTTCTGTGCGACATGGGGATTGCAAAGGTGTGTCAAAGTGGGAAAGGAATAGCTGGTTGCTTTTCTTCCCTGTGTTCCTCAGGAGGCAGATAGATGTCCTGCCCTTTCTGTCTGGCTGGGAAGCAACTAGAAAGGCTCGAGTCTCTCTTTAATTTTAGTGGATCAACCCTTTGTGTGGCAAACAACCCACCTAGTACCTTGATCTGCAGCAGCTGCAAAATTAACCAAAACCAAACAGGAGGGCATCAATGTGTTAGCCATTACTTTACACCTTTAACCCCTGAGTAAGGTCATGCAGCTTGCACTGCACTATGCAGGCAGGGATAAGAAGAAATTAGGGATGGTGGGGAATGTGTGCCAATTCCAGCACACTTGCAGCAGACCCTTGGAGATGTGAAATTTCAGCACTGTTGAGTGAAGCTGGAGGAGTATAGAGGAGAAGTCACCACACTTGCATTTTCTACCTGAGAAGGATTTGCATAAACCTGAAGTGGAGGACAATTCCTGACATCAGAAAATCTGCAACCATTAACAGAAGAAATAGTTTACTAAATGTAATCACTGTTTTTCCTTCACTGAAGTATTTCTTCATAATCTGGAAAAAAAATATTTAGTACTTGTAAATAAGTGCTTAACAGCTGTCTGCTTAATACTTGATGGAACTGAGCCGGATGCACGCTGGGCTTGATCCAGACAATGACAGATACTTTCTCTGTTTTGTTATTCTTGAGCCAAATTCAGGACGATAGTTGCCTGCTCCTCAGCAGCTCAGTTTTTGTGTGTAGAAAACCAAGCTGATTGCTCCCCTGGGAAGTAGCCTCAGGCAGGACTAAGGGCTTGCTGATACTTCAAGATCTGCAGAAGCACAGAATCTGAGACAGGCTGCTGGAGGAAGCCAGTGGTCTTCATTCCCCTCCTCCCAAAAATATCCGAGAAAGCAGAATCTGTGTATCTTGAGCGCAGGAGAAAGGAATAAGACAAAGGATTTCCATGTAAAATGAGACAGTTCAGTGGGAGTATGTGAAGTTTTTGGGTTCAAGGAAACCAAATGCTACTAGCCAGCCTAAAGGAAAAAAGGCAATCTGTGGGTCCCAGGACACTGAATACCCAGAGCAAGTCCTGCTGCACCTCAGACTTTCGTCTGCTATTGCTTAGCAACCCCACCTTTAGCTTTCGTTTGTGAGCAATACAATTGAAATTTGCTGTGAGGTTTTTTTGGTGTCCCTGTTGCACCCAGGAGTGATCAGTGCACTGACCTAGCAATGTCAAAAAAGGAGACATAATGGAGTTATTTAATAGATGTTGAAGCCCAAACCCATATGTAGGAGGGATAGATGAAAATTTGGGTTTTAAGTATGGACAGGTACTTTTTTTGCATTATGCTTCAATAAAGCATTTAAAGATAGTAATGAATAATAACTAAGTCATTTTATGCTGAATGACTGCAAAGCATGGAAATGCTCGCTCCCTTTCTCTCTTTTAAGTGTAAAAATTTCTTCTATTAAAGACCATATATTCCTTTCATTCCTGAGATGCAGCTTCCATTGATGCCAGTTTATGGTCCTGAAACACTGGCTGAAGACTATGAAGGAAGGTATAAGAGACACCTTTATGGGTTTTTGTCTTCTAACAATTTGAATCAAATACTTTTCCCGAGAAAATGTGTTTTACGTGTATTTCATAATCCTTTTTTCACAGTAATGTCTCTTTTTCTAAGGAACTTCAATTTTGAAAATGTTGTGACATATTACATTAATTGAATACACAGCCTCAGAATCTGGGAGCACATTTTTAATTGCACTGAATGCATCTGAGCAGACTTGGAGGCTCACTGCACAACTTCCAATAAAAAGAGGAAAGGGGAAAACATTTACTCATTAAAAGCAAGATCAGTAACACAAAAGCAGCAGTATCACTGTCTTCTATCCATTAAATGAACTCTTGTCATTGTCATTCCAAGAGTTTTTGAAGGAGAAATCTCAATCTGACGGGCTATTCCAGTTTACAGTGAGGTTCTTGGTTTCCACTAATTATAGACCTTCTTGATAGTTATTATTTTGGAGCTTGACTACAACATTAAGACAGCCACATGAAAACACAAACCTTCATTAAATGATTCTATAACCATGTTCCTCTTTCTAATTTTTTTTTGTCTTTTTGTTTTTCCTGCAGTACTACAGCAGTTCTTTTTTGCAGCTGACCACGGATTACAGTTTACGTCCCCATCTGCCAATACTCCTTCCACAAAGGGTATGCAGGAGCAGAACATTGAGCTCAGCTTCATCTCCAAGTGTTTTCTGTCTCCTTCTTGGGTGGACACAGAGAACTCCGCCATTAAAACACTTCTTAGGACTAAGTCAGGTTGCAGATGCTTCTCCCATGATGTTTCACATGTGAAGCTCAAGTTGGGCTAATGGGTCACTGCCATACAGTAGGGTGGTCCCCCTCCTGTCCTGACTGCCACTGCCACTGCTTTCCTTGTGCTGGCTCTGACCCATGTGCTGCTCCCCTCTGACCTCAGGGCTAACCTAGCCCAAAATGCATCCGACCCCAGTAACTGTGCAAAATGGGGGGTTGGGGAGGGGGCTTTTACTGGTTTGGCAGGAGGAATCTGGTCAGTGATGGGCCAAAGGAACACCAGTGCTGGTGAACTGAAGAGGACTCTGCAGAGCCTGGAGAGGGTGATGGGAAGAGTGGGGCCAGTGGGGAGCTGGTTGTAACTGTGACACTTGTCTCCCTGTAATGCTGGCAAGCAAAATTCTAAATTGTGTGCTTCTTCAAAGAACATGAAAGATAAATGATATCTCAGCAAAATAGTTATATTTTACACAGTGTTATCAAATGAAAAATAACCTCCAGTCTGCAATAGCTTGGTAAGAAGAGCTTCAATTTTTGGTATGAGTCTCTGGCAATGAATGAGCTGCTTAGGACCTTACTGACAGCATTTGCATAGACACAGTGGCCTCTGAGATTGCAGTTTGTCACTTGCTGTTACAGGTTGAGTTTTTCTTTTAAATCAGTGACAAAGTAAAATTATGAAGTGTTAAGTTTCCAAAGCTTTTATTAATGATGGGCTGTGCAAATTCATCCTTGTACAGAAGGCACTCCTTAAGTAATGAGAAGACAGAAAACTAAAAATAATTTTTATAGGTCACTTCCTCCAGTTCCATCACTTATTTAAGTCTAAACAGCTTAAAACCCTCTAATACACTAGTAATATTCTGCTGCATGAAATAATTATTATACATAATGAAGCCTCCATTTTCCCACTTAAACACAGAAGTACTTGATTCTTTTACACTGATATTCCTCAGCTGCTGGAAAAGTAAAAAAACCCCTTATTTTAAAAATTGTTTTATGCACTTCCTGAACACTATTTCTTCGCACCTCATTTCTGTGGTGAAGCAGCATCACCAGCAGCAGTTTTATAGCAGATGGATAGGAGGTCTTTCATCAGGAAAGCCTAACAAATGAGAGAAGAAAAGGGAAATAACTATGAGAAAATAAATGAGTTTGTCTCATCAGAATAGGTTTTGCTGGAAAAAGGCCATATCCTTCTTCTGCACTATCAGAGTCTAATGTCTGAAAACATGGGATGATGAACTCCAATCAAAAAGCTGCTGCTTGCACTAGTGAGGACATTAGGCACAGGAACACTGGGGCATACTTCATACTGAGAGTTCTCATTTGAGTACTCTGCTTACAAAATGCTTTATGATCACAAAAGGAAAGGCTTTATACAAGTACAAATTATTATTACGTCCTTTTTCTGGAAGCTATGTCTGTGTTCTAATTTTATAATCCTCATGAAAACAACCTTCCCCTATTATTAGTCAGTGAAATAATTACTAACTTATGGCAGGGTTTGTGTGTTTGAAGCACCTGTCCTTTGCACAGATTGCTTCTCTTGACATGAAATTCTGTGTGCTTCAACATCTATTCAAATTATTTCAAATGAAATACAGTCTCTGGTGTTTAACAATACAAAATCATAGCCTAATTATTGATAATTCCTTTTTATATTTATGATACTATACTCATAATGAAGAACTCATTTAGTATTAACATAGATGTTCTAAGTAGTACTTCCTCTGTAATTTATTGTTCATTAATGTATCATTATTAGAAAGTATTTCCCTCTAATGTTTTATTGTTGCTATAAAGCTGAGGATACAGATAAAGTTGAGATAAGAATTTACCTTTGCAAGCAGCTAAAGACAAGAGTGAAGGTTATTTTCATATTTCAGGTCTTACTTATTTTGCAATTTGAAAGGGGATAAATGAAGAGCAAAATCTAATACTTCCCATATGTGCCTGACACTTGTGGTAGAGACACAAAATGAGCAAACCTCATATTGACCCTGGAATGAACCAGCACTGTAGAACTACATACAAAATAGCATAGCAATTAAATTTGCGTTACAGTTGCTATACAATAGCTCCTAATGTCAAGGAAAGTTATTGAATTTAAAATTGTGTTTATTTCCTCAGAAGTTTAACACAATATAATCCCATATTTTGAGCAAGTGATTTGGCTAATTTATCTCATGTTGATGTCCTCTTCTCTTCAATGGCATCCTTTTTATCACCGTTGTGAAGGACTGAAAGGAAGTCCTCAGCTATTTTTCAGGTCAGTTGTGCCTATATGCATCTTCCAGCAGATTATAATACTTCTATGTTTTGGAAGATTAACTGAAATACAGAAATGAGTATTACTTTTTCCTGTATTCAACTTGTTCTGATATTGTTGCAGTTTTTCAAGCCAAATCCCTACTGTTAAGCCCTGGGTGACTGGCTGTTTAAGAGGAAGTTAAATCCTTCCACCTCTAATAGTATTATTTAAAACAGCTTTTAAACCTTTCCAACTATGTGTAGTGCTCTTTTCACTAAGTTAGGAAATCACTGTGATTTTCTATCATGGAAACAATGCCACTGTCCAGAGTGTTTGAGTTTTTGAAGGTCAGTAAGAGCTGCAAACAGACAGTTGCTGGAGAGATCAGTGTGGTTTACAGGAGCTGTGGAAGTGCAGATGATGGCCTGAGAACAAAGCAGCAACACTTGGGGGGCAGCTGTGGGAGCCAGCAGCAAGCTCACATGCTCCCCACCACAAACATGGGTGCTGTCAAACCTGAAGTGTAGCTGTATGATAATAGTGTCTGATACAAATACTTCATTAATATCCTTAGGAGCTAATTCATGCATCATCTGTTTTTAAATTGTGCCAGCAGCACCTGGAGTTTGTAAAGTCCAAGGGGATGCAGTTTGTCTTGCCAGATCAGAACCAAGTATAGCGGCTGCTCCTGATAGTGGGATGGATGGATGGGTGGATGGGTGGGTGGACAGAGGGATGGATGGATAGTTTGGCATCAAGAATCTTTTCCTTAAAACATGTTATATTATTTATTATTTTCTGGGTATTTTTGTGACAGTAATAGGTGTCAGCTTCTGAAGCTGCTGTCACTACACACGTGATGGCACTAGCTAAATATATTAGGCTGGGGCTGTCTCTGTAGTACTCCTGAGGCCTGTTAGTCAGTCAAGGCTTCGCTGTGTACCTCCCACAGCCACACCTTGAAGCAGTGCATTTTTAGCATCATGCTGTATGGGAAGAACCCTCAAGTTACTTTCTGACCCCAGTGGCTCTCTGGAAGTTACCCATGCCCTTGAGCCTTCAGGTTATCTGGATGCAATGGTTAAGAGGTAGTCTTAATACTATGACTTGTGAGAGATTTGTCTAGACCTAACAAAGTTTTTTTTTAAGTATGCTACAGTCAGTGCACAGGAACACACAAAGATCTTATAGTATATTCCCAGCAGAGGGGAGTTTCATGTCTCACCATAAATGACTTATCAAATGACTACCTATCATTTATATCTGTGTGGAGTTTAGTATGAATGGTTTGTTAGACACTTACACTTCGTCAACAAGCTCTACAAATGCATTTACTTTGTGTTGAACATTTCATTATAAATGGCTTACAGAACATATCTATAACCTTGATAACTCCATTCACTTTGTTAGTAATAGCTCCTTGAACACTTAAAGCATAACAATTGCCAAAATGTATATAAATATTTCATCACAAATCTATTGTTACTTATTTATAACATGCTCACCAAAAGCATTACAGAATATTTATTAAACATTTATAGATTATTTTTGCTACAACGAGTATGTGATATAAATGCATTATTCATCTCACAGTAAATCATTCTTGGGCATCCCTTAAAAATAAAGTGGTACCAAGGGGATTTGGGGTCTGTAGAATTTGAAGAGATTCATTTTAATCATGTACCATTCAAATTCTGCTTCATGCTTGGTTTTGTTGAATTAAATAAAAGAGGAAATAAGCAGAAAACCAACTCTCAGTAACCAAAGACAGGAGGAGGAAATGGTTGCCTGGAAAGCCCTGGCCCCTTAGCGTGCTCTGCCTTTAGTATCTGCCAGGGACTGCACACCAAACTCGTGAAGCTGTAAACCATGCTTCTTTTCTCACAGCTATGCTTTTGGGGGGTTAGATGGCATGACTTCTGGAACTAATGATTTGGAATGAAGGCTGTTCTCTGTAACCATAATTTTTATTTAATCAGAATTAATTTTCTGCTAGTTTCCAGTACCCCAACCTTGTTCACAAAGTCTGAATAGGGAGATCAAATGAATTTGGGTATGTGGTTGTTTGGTTTTTTTTAATGCCTATAGTTTACAGATAGGGATCAGGACACTTTCTGAAGCCAACATATAGTAAAGAAATTGCTTCTATCTTACAGTGAGGACAATTTAGGATTCTGATCCAGAAGGCATTTATGCAGTGGCTTGATAATACATATGAATAGTTCTTTTTCCCTGTGTAAAGTTACTTGAATGTGTAAGTAAGTGCAAGAACCTATCTCAGGTTGGTGACAATGTGCTATCAACATTTATCTAGCTATTTTCTGACATAGTTTCCTTCAGCACTTTGCTATTCAATAGCTGTAAATAGATGGAGTAATTTAAACTCTTACCAAGTGTTCGTAAGAGCTGGATTCCCCAAAACAAGCACATAATTTTATTGAAATGACTATGGATATGCTAAAGGCACAGAGTTTTAAACCTGTTAAATTACTCCTTTTTGGTTTATTATTTCATTGGTTTGGGGTTTTTTGTTTTTGTATACTTCTATTTAATCTATTCTCAGGCAACATTTCCTCATTAAGTGTGGCTTTGTATTACTAGTTATTTCTCCTCTTTTGTTCTAAATGATGAGTTATTTAATTAATTTTCCTCTAATATAAAGGGATGATGTCGCTGAACATTTCCATAAATTGGGGCATGGAAGTAAAGGATGAAGAAAATCTCTCAGACTTGTTTTCTCCTGGCCTTGTGATGTTTCCAGAACACCTGATTTGATGCTAATGTTCTTGGGTACAATAACACTTATTGCTTTAGGGGAAGATGTTAAAAATGATGAAGTGGTAGAAGTTTCTATTTTTATTTGGCACTTGCAGTCTGCATTTCAGACCCATATATACCCTGCAAACTTGTCTTCTTGTCTCATTGTCATACCTATAAATTGTTGAAACCTAAGAGAAAGAAATGGGGAAGATGGAGAGAAGAGCACAGGGTGTGTAGACCAAGGGAAATTCACAGCAGTCAGCACAAAGCCAGCCTTTGACCAATATATGAGTGTGTTATGCATTTATTTTCTCAATAGTGTTTGTTCTTTAGGTGTGGAGATATTTTGTAGTCTTTTCTTGATGACATATGTGGAACAAAGACCACGTAAGTGGAAAGAAAAAACCCTGCTTTCACTGAGGAGGGGAACTCAGTAAATGCATGGCTGCACAATTTGTGACTTCTCTGTACAACTGCAGGAACTCTGTGGACACGTAGCTCAATGCAGAGCAAAGTGTGCAGTGCCCTTTTGTGTCTGAGAGCATTGCTGCTTTCTCTCCGTGCAAGGACAGGTCCAGTGCAATTTCTGGAGCCAAAGCCACTTCTCCATATCCTTCTTCATTCACAGGGGGATTGAGGGCATCTTGGAGAGGAGGATGAGAATGACTGGACTTTACAGCTCTTTTGTCACTGTAGTCTATTATTTTGAAGCTGTTTTGGTGTGGAGGTGATACATGTTCAGCAGTTCTCACATACTGTTCTCTTAAGCACTAAGAGGCAGCACTTTGTAAGAAATCTTTCATTTGGCTGTTTAAATGCTTGCATTTTGGATGTTAGAATTCAGCATGAATCTAATAACAGCCTGGCATAATTTGGTGCAATGACCACTTTTAACAGGTGGGGTTCCTTCAAAAATCAGTGAATGCTGTTAGATATTTTTGGCATTTTCAAATGCTCATTAGTGTCATCCTCAGGGGTCTAAGATGATCATTATTAAAGAATCAGTTCACAAGAGAAAAAAGGCTCTGCCAAGAGAAGGCAACAAGTGACAGAAGCTCGGTAGTTGCTAGGCGAGTCACTTATTGAGGTGGTGCATGGATAAATTAGCTTTCAAAGTCTTAAGCTGAACATGTAAAGAACACTGATGTCATGTGGCATATTCTCCAGAGGTTAAATTTAGGTTCTGCAGCTCATACTGCCAATTTTAAAAGGAGGGAAATGTCAGCTAGCACAGAGCTGAGGTTGAAGGTTTGTTGCTTGTGCAAATTCCACTGACATTGACATTAACTAACTCTGGAAGATGAACTATGGATCTGCTTCAGCTGTCCATGATTTCATCTGTATTGCTTGTTAGTTCTCCAGTTTGTTCCAGCACAATACCAATTTGCTCCAGTTGACTTGACAAGCTTATGTTTTGTGCCTCTTATTTGTCTGGAGGTAATTTATAATCCCAGCTACATCCCCTGTGTGATTGCACAAACAGACAGGTATTATTTGTGCTGTTTGCCAACACCAGGAAGTTACATAATATTGAAGCAGTAAGTACATAAACATGGATTTTTGAGATGTGAATTTTAGGAGCGAGTGTCTGTAATACCAACAAAAATGTTAAGCTTCAGAATAGTCACAGATATTTTACTTTGGAAAAGAAAACTTCAAAACCAACACAAAGATGAAACTGAAAAACAAACAAACAAACCCAACCTTTTTTTTCCTCCTCCACTTAAAATCTTGCTCTCTTTTACCTAAAGAGAATGCATCTCTGCATAGAAGATTCTTTGGAAAACAGGACTTTGACATTTTCCTGTAAAGGTGACAAGAAAACCTCTTGGTGCTGTTTTGAACTCACCCACTGTTTGAACCCCTCCTTTTCTGTTCTGGGCTTCGTCCAGCTCCCAGCTTAGTCAGTGGGAGACGTCACATTCACTTAATTAGGAATTGGACCGTGTTGTGCCACCCCCACCAACCGCTGTGTTAATTGAAAGCATCCCTAGAGCTCCTTCCATCAATGGTGTTCATTTTGTGGGACTCTCAGGAACAAATCACGCTAGTTGTTTAATTAAAGCAATATTAAAATAAAATACCCTCCAGGCCTGTCTGGGGCAGGTTGTGAGGAGCCCTGTGCAAGCCCTCAGCGGGGCGGGGGTGACAGGCTTGCTCTCCTCCCTGGCACTGTCACCAAGCCACCCGTGGGGGTCATCGCCACCCGCTCGGCCCCAGGCAGCATCCCCAGCTGGGATGGGGGGCACGTCCCAGGGCCCTGGTGCTGGCACCAGCTAGCTCGGTGGCATTTATATGGAGATTTGTGTACATTTTCAGTGTTTTTCCATGCTTTTGAACTCTGGCTTCACCGTCATGGTACCTTAGGGGATACGGGCTGTCTTGAGCACAAGCCTCCGTGACCTCTGGCTGGGGCAGCCCACTCCCACATTCCCCTTATCCAGGCTCATGTTTTGCCTGGCACACAGTAAAGCATCAGTGGCATCCAGGGAAGTGAGGAGGGTCAGAGCCAGGTTAAAATCCAACAATCCTGTGCGACAGCTCCCTGCACACCGCTGCCTCTTCCCCACAGCTTGAACCACACCAAAAGTGTTTGTAATGTGGCTTTGCATTCTCTTAGGCAATCACAGACCCATGGCTGCCTGAAACCAGCAGGTAGCAAGGGAGTGAAACCTGTTCCAGTATCCACAGAGGTCACCTTTTTGATAAAAGTAGAAAACAGCTAATTAAATTAATGTAATAATTGTACCTAACCAATTACCTATTTCCTACCTATACTGTGGTCTTAATGAGCTCAGCTAATGAACTGTAATGTAATTACATTCAGGGAGGGAGGGGGAGGAATAAAAGAAACAGTAGATTTCATATATGCCAGCCCCTAATATATTTTATAATGACAGTGGGGAAAAAAAAGGAATAGGTAAAGATTGTCAAAAGAAAAATGTTTAGTGAGGAAGGAAGGGAGGTTTCAGGCTTGAGTCCTGATGGGGCCCTGCCTGGAATTCTGCACATGAAAAACATCCCTGTCATTGCAGAAATACTTTAAAAATCCTCATTAATATTTTTTCTGAGACCATCCCTATTAGATCTGCAAAGGAGACTGAGAATGCAACTGCAGACCTGAGGTGTCATTGAGTAGCACGTTGTCATAACGTGCCTCCTGCAAAAGCCTGATCTAAGCATCTCAGGTATCACAAAGGCTGTTTGGTCTGGGTCTGGTCGTGCCTTTGCATTTGTGGCGTATTTGGCCACAACCTGGCCAGGAAAAGCAGACTGCCCATGGGCAGAGGTGGAGCGTGAGGCGTGTCCTCTGCTTCCCACCAGGTGAAGAGAGGTTTGGGTGGTTCTGGGCACACATGGAGCTGTGCCAGGGCTCTGGGTTTTACATCCAGTGGGAGAGCATAACACAGGTCACTGAACCTCGTGATGGAGCTTTTGTGTGGAGGCTGCTCCAGTCAAGTACTAAAAGGTGTAGGGGGAAAGTAAAGTAAAACTGAGAATCCTGCTGTGAAAATTCAGGGTTGTTTTCTGGGAATTAAGTTATGCTTAAGCTGTTGGAGAGAAAGTGCAGTATATCTATTAATTGTATCATTTCAGAGCCACTGGAAAGCAATTCACTTTTCTACTTTAGGATCTTAAAATCCCGCACTAGTTTTAATTATTAATAGGCTTCATGCTATTATTATTTGCTTGCATATATACATTAATCATTACATGGGTTTGCTAATTTTTTGTTTCATTCAAAAATAAATAAATAAACCGTGACAAGATGCTCAGAGTCCTCCAGAGAATACGTTCCCCTCTGATGGGCAAGTAACATCTGTGGGCATTTTGCTGGCTTAACAGCGTGTCTGTCAGAAACTTGGTGATTCAGAAAATTTACTAGCGCTCACCTAATGATTAATTAGCCTTCTCTGTAAGGAATGGGGTCTCTCCATTATGCATATTGTCACCAAGAGTTTCATCTGTTTGCTGTAACACGTATGCTAGAGGCTTAATAAGAAGAATTCCAACAGACAAGAAATGAGTTAAGATTGTTTTTGCGAGTAGAATTAAAGTTCAGCACTAAATATTTAAGAAAGCTTCCAAGGATTTTAATGAATACAGATCCATGTGGTATTACAGAAATTGTTTTGTATGAATGAAAACACTGTAGAAAATACTAATTTTAACTAAAATTAATTGGCTGGAAATACATTTTATCAGATCAAAGACAGAAGTAGAAATTATTTTAACAGAAATTATATTTTATCTATCTGTAACATACTATCAGATAGATTTTTTTAAGACAACTTCATCTGTAATATATGTGAAGAGTTCTGCTTGGCACAGCCCACATATAGCTTCTTGTTTTATAAAGTCTTCACTTGTAGAGTATGGGCTCTTTAATGTATTGAAGGAGAAGGTCAAAATGACACTTTAGGACTTAAATAAAAATAATTCATCATCTGTATAGAAGTAAATTAAAGATTTGTTCCATCCAAATCTAGCATGTTTCTTATGAAAACATATACTTGATTAACCATCACCTCAATTTAAAATGTGTAGCTTTTAGCAGATAACTTGCATGACATGTGCCTCATAGGCTGAGTTAAGATCAATTGTTCACATCTTATGAGATGTCCACAGCACAATTCCTCCACCTCAGGTGGGGGCAAAGCAGATAAAATTCTTGGCTGCAAACGGGCAAGAGATTTTCCAACTAACTTTAACTGATGGCAGCAGCTCAGTTCCCTCAGGTCACAGCAAGTAATGATTACAGCAATCATGGCTGCTTCTCACTCTTCCATCCCACAGAGATGGTCTCCTGCCATCTCCGCTGAGAAACACTGGGTAGTTGTCAGGAGTTCTATGCTTCTCTTTGAAATACGCTATGCTCTGATAGACTATTATTTGTCATCTTAACTTCTCCCTTTCCTCTCATCCTAGAGGGAGTGAACGTGAACATCTCCCATTTACAAGCAACAGCAGCTGTAGGAAGAAGAAAGATACGTCCAAGGTAGGTTTGAGGGAATTTTTTTGTTGTTATTTGTAGATGATGCAGGTGAAAATCTCCTTTGCTCAGCTACTGGAAAGTTGAAAGGCTTTTTATATATCTGGTCTCTGTGTATACAGATGGTTCCCCAGCCAGGTTCATTGTTACTGAGTATGTTCTGGTTTCTTCTTCTAGTCATCTCCTGTTCCATCATTCCTTTTTATGCTTGTTACTATCATATCAGCCAACTAAGATAAGGACTTGTTTTTGTTGCTGCGTCTGTCGTTAGGGAACAGAGGCACAGGTGGCTGAATGACCTCCCTGGGTGCCACTGTAATGAAAGAGTGAACCCAGTGCTGAGGTAGGATTTGGATCAAAAGACAAAACTTACTCTACATGGTCTTTCTCTTTATACCTGTAAATATCTCAATTTCCTCTGAAAAGCAGAAAAAGAACCACATAGCCTCCATCAAGGCTTCTCTACAGCCTGATAACTTTACAGAATGACCTTTTCCTTGGATGGAGACTAAAGAGGAGACCTGGACACCCTCTGGACTTCATCCCTACTGTGGCACTGTCATTCTTCCTTTATCCAGACTCAGAGTATGGAGCTGTGCTGGAGGTTTGAGCCTAGAAGAGGGCTTGCAGGGGAAGCTGAAGCAATTAAGGAATAAATGCATGCAAATTGTGTTTCACTCCTGTGATTTAACATGCTTAGTTCATTGTTTTTTCAAAGATAAGAATTTTCGTGGCAAGTAAATTCCAGTGGTGGTATGGGTTTGTTTGCAGGAGATACCTGGGCTGTGTTGGTCTGGTGTGTTTTTTTTTTTTTCCATATATCCAATAAGAAACCAGAGCAATGCCACGTGACTTGGATGTCTAATTAAAGCTACTCAGCACAGCTTGAATTTACAATTTTGATTTCTTGCAGTAATCTGCTTGTGAACAATCTAGAGGCAAGGAGTTATTCATAGAAACTGTTGAGTAAATAATTTTCAGATAATGAAAACATTCAAAAAAGTCAAGATAGTTAATTAGTGAGCAGAAGAAATTAAATTAATTGAATGAATAATTCATAATGAATTATTCACCCAGCTCTATTTTACATAGTGTAGAAGGTCTGAAGAAGAGCCAGTGTTTGAATTAACTCCAAATGGAAAACCACATCTCTATTTCTGCTGTGTTGAGGTTATTTATTGATGTGTAAAAACAAGCTGGGTGAGCCAGTCTATTTAATCATTTCACTCTTTTTGCTCTGTAATGTGAGTCATGCTGGATTTGAGACCATAGATGCTTTGCTTGCAAACGTGCATTAGGGAATACGTGTTACAGGGCTCTTTGTTTCTTAAAATATATTTAAATAATGTGAAAGAAGCATGATCACAGCTGAAAATGCTCTGTAAAAGCTATAAATTAGGTATATGCCACAGCACTAATACTTGCAGTTGACATATGTCACAGCCTTGGCAAACTGCTTCAGGTTAATTTTATCTTGCTGCTGCCTAGAACTGTATCCAAAAGACAGTTTGAAACTATTTGTTTTCTTGCAGTTGGAGAAGGAGTTGCTGCTGGGTTTTTTCGTTCTTTTCTTTCTTTTTCTTCTTTTTAATTTTTTTCTTTTTAAATTACTTGTTTTGCTGCTTATCCTTTGGGGGAGAAAAAGTTCTAATGGCAATTAAACAGTGAAATATTGGAAACCCAAATGAGTGCAGAAGGGGTTGAATGTGGTTGTGCTCTGAGACACAGTGGGCAATCAGTGATCAGAGCCCACCTCTGTCCTATCACCCTTGTGTCCCTCCCACAGTGCCATGCTATGGGGGAGAGCAAACCCGCTTCCAATAACAGTGTTACAGGACTGCATGGAAAAAGAAAGGGCTTGCAAAGTGATTTCTGCTCCTTGTACAGCCATAATGCAAAAACCATGCTCTGTGTTTGATGTGATGTATGGGGAGAAGTGCATAAAATAATGAGACAGGAGCTACATCTACTCTGAGGTGCAGCTTCTGGCCTCAGGGAATCCTGAGTTGTGGTGGAATCGCATCTCGGAGTGTCCCTGCTTCATGCAGCAGTGGTTCTGATGCAAGATCATCCAAGGGAAGGTGCTTCTGCTATCACCTCTGCAGAGGAACGGGTATAGATTAACTGATGTGCTGGCCCACGTTATCTGCAGCAGGAGTGGAAGTGACTGAGGCTTTTCTGATTGAAAGTATGGCTCTGCAGGTAGAGATAAGATAATTACAAGGCTGAGTAATACTATCCAGCACCACCTAATATTGCCAGATAGTCCTTTTTAAATTCAATTTTCTCTGTAAACTAAGAAACGCTGTAGTACAGATGTAAACCCCCACAGAAACAGTATGTGTAGAAACTGGTAAAATATGCAAAGACTTAAGAGAAGGAAGAGATTGCTAATCTAGTAAAACATATACAAAACCTTATTTTCTTGGGTACTTGAAAACGTTGGAGTGTTCTGAATAGCCCTGGAAACCACCACTGTGTTATAACAGATGGGCATTTCCAAAAATGGCTTTCTGTTTGGGTTTAAAATAATTAAAGGTATTTCCCATTTTACGTGGAGTGGCTCACTTAAGCCCCAGCATGGACAGATGCTATGCCAGAATTGCATCTGCCATTTTCCTGCTTTTCGCTGCTTCACAGGAATTTGGCTAATCCGACATTGGGCTTCTGTTAAGGAGCACTGCTGGGCTAAATTATGGGCTAGTTTCTGCAGTATTAGTAAATTTGCTCCTGGCTGTGAAGTGCTGAGAAATTCTAACTATGGTAAAGGTAACTGGAATGCCAAGTCAGAAAATCTAGGCCAGTAATGACTAAAACCAGATCACAAAATGATCCTCACTTATATTTTATTTCTACATACTTTGGAAGGCAGCTCCCAGTTGCCAACACACGTAAGCTCTTGAAACCCTTCCTAAAGCTTACTGAGTACAAGAATCAGGTAGCAGGCAGATTGTTACCCATTTACTTCAGGTCATCTCCACATTGGCAGGTACAGAGTATGAACTGATTGCATGAAACACATGCTCTGACTGCAGGTGGTTGGAAGAAATGTGGAAAGAATGAAAACTATAATTGTAACTGGTTGTGTTAGAGACACAAAGCAGGCTAGAATTTGAAAGGAATGGTTGTTGTGCATCACTGAACAGCCACTTATATTTGACTGCAGTAGTACAGAGTTTGTCATGGTAGTTTAGTTAACACGTTTGGTTTTGATGAAAAAGAAAGTGCCTTTGATCACTCTGCAAAGAGAAGAGTTTATATTTGGGTTTGTGCAGGCAGATAATTCTATAAGGTCATGCAGTTCTGTGCTCCCCCCCCCCACCCCAGAAAGCTGCTGAGTGGAGCAAAATTGGAAAACCTATGGAAGTAGAGGGAGAAAAGTGAGTAAGCTGTTTCAAAGCAAACCATCTCTTTGCTTTATGCTCAGAATTGCAGATTCTGCCATGCTATTCTACATGACCGTTGCATAAGATGTCATTGATGGCTCAGTGGAGAGAAGACCATGTTAAATTGCTTTAGACAGCACAAGACCCCTCAAGGTGAAGATTTCACAGCCCTCTTCAAACCATGGCAAGATTCAGCTCTTGTATTATAGCATTTTAAAGAAGAATGCTGTCTTTGTCACTTTTTAAGTGACTTGTGCACTAACACACTGGTTCGTCCTGGCCTCTCTGCAGAGATCAGTGGCATCACTTGGTAACAGTTGTGCCATGGACGTTCCTCATGGCATGCACACCTGGCCTACTCCACACTGAAAACAGACCACTTTGTGCAAGCCAACAAACAGCTGTCAGATGGTGACAACCGGAGGTTGTTGCCAACTTAACCAATTACTGGGCTGTAAATAAATATTCTGGGATGCTAACCATGTAGTTGAGTGAGATACCACTGAAAGATAAAAGGTGGTGAAGTAAAGTGTGAAGGGTTCACTGGAGGGAAGCTTCAGTAGCCAATTTCCTTTTACTCTGTAAAAGAGACATCATCTATTTCTGAAGGACTGAAAGCCTTTTCCAGTGGTTATACACCTGCTGCTCCTTCTTCTTGTCTGCTGTTGCTACAGCTTTTACGTGCTGATTTTGGGAATGCCTACCTGTCCAAAATGCCCTCCTCCTGTAGTGCAGAGACCCAGAATTCTGATTTCATGACATGTTGAATCCTGAATTTATGATAGACCAGAAAACAGTAAATGGGCTTGCAAAAAAAAAAAAAGTGTTTCTGCAGTTTTTAAATGCTAAATATACCTATGCTAGGAAGGTCATCAGTGCTGTGATGTGAGATGATGAGAGTATTTTGGAGCCATCTCAGAAGGATGGACAGAGTTTGTTTGTCAGGAAATCTTGCATCACTGCTTCTCAAGAGATGACCTTGGACGTGTTCCAGGATCAGGCTGTAGATGCAAGTTTTGTGATGGTCACCAAGGGCATTCACAAAGGGGAAGATGGCATAGGAACTCACATGCCACCCATTGATCAGTGGGTGACAGCCATGTCTGCAAAGAAAATTGGCTGCATGCTCAGTATGTTGTTAGCAATCTCGTTAAGATAACTGACCCTCTTGGTAAGTTGGCCCTAAAGGGAGGATGCTGCTTCAGTTCTGCTGCTCCTGCAAATTGCTGCCAGCATCTGGTCAGCCACAGAGACTGATTCCACCTGTTTATATCCAGCCTTTCACAAAACCAAATACCCAACCCACCACCAGTGAAAACTAGATGGATCACTTCTAATAGAAAGAGATCAATGTCAATTCCTTCCCCTTTTTCTGTATTTCTCTATTCTTTTTCTTTCTTTCTTTCTTGAATCATCACCAACTTGATTCAAGCTTAATTTATTTTTTTTTTTTAAATCTACAGCAGGACTAAACTGTAAGAACATTGTTTGAGCTGAATTATTTTAAAATTGTTGGGAAAAGAATAGCTAAGTAGTGTTTCATGGCTTGTATTCACCAACAGTGTCATTAAGTAGTTCAGGATTTCTAGTATTCTGCATATATTCTGCATCCATCTGTATAATATTATTCCTTTGTTGTTGTGACTACAAATGTCTTACAGATACTGCACCAAGGAAACTTGACACACTGTGAAGAAAGAGCTGGGTTTGAATTTCACCAGGAAAGCTCAGAATTACATCAGGCTCTCTGATAACTATCTCCCACCTTGATACATGTCTCAGAGGAATGTCTTTACTTATTTAACGTTCTCTGCTCAGATTTAGTTTGTTTGTTTTTTACATTGATTTAGTAGATCCTATAGATACAAATTAGCAAGCCTGAGTTAGTAGCACAATAGGGTTATTGTGCAGTTTTGATCTTTTTAAAGAAATAATCCACCAGTAAGGTATATTTTTCTAAAGGAGTGTAGCCAGGCGGGATGGGGAGGCAGCAGGGATGCCTTGGTCGGGGGCTGCTGGCATCTGACCTGGGGAGCCCTTCTCTGAGGCACAGAGGGCACCTAGCCCCAGGGCTGCCCAGGCCCCGATATCCAATACCAGTTCAGGTGCTGCCTGGTACCAGCTGCCACTCCAGACAGGCATTACGGGACCTGTAGGTCCTGTGCTACACTCAGGCTTCAGGAAATCTCTGAAAGGATGAGATGGAGGAGAAAGAAGAATCTGCCACAAGATCCAGAGGGTTAGCATGGCAGGACCGGAAAGAAAAGCAGCTCCTGCTCAAGGGCTGTGGGGTAGATTTGCTCTCAAACCTTTTGGTCTGTCTGACCAGAAACAGATGTCTGCTTTTTTTTTCATATATTTGTTTTTGCAGAGACAAAACTTCACATTTCCAACATGTGTTAAAATGATAAACTGTATTTTAAAAGGAAAACTTACTAAGATTAAAGGTTTTTGCTTCATTACAGGATGAGGGGGTTTGGGTGTTGTTTTGTTTTTTTTTTTAAAAAAAGTATTTTAGATATTTCATGTGTTATTCTTGCTGGTTTTGACTTCTGTGGCAGACCTACTTATCCTAGCCTGTCTGGAAATGAATAGTATAGAGGCTTCACTCTGGTATCTGCATCTGTTTATCTGTAAAATCCCACAGACTAATACAAGATTCTAAGCAAATAGCTGTTTTCAGAATTACAAAGTGCCATTTATTATTTGCCCTAGGAGTTCCAAGCAGTTCACAACTGTACCATTGTTTTTCTTAGTTTTCCCAGTAGCCTGGTACAAAACCTTTTGTTATCAGATCTACTGAGTTCTGACCTGGGCATTTTTCAGAGAGACAATTTTTTCTCTCAGTAATTTTCATAGCTTCAGGAGGGTCTGTCTGCCTTTTCTTTCCTCTTTTTCTCTGAATGGGGCTATTTGCAGGTGGGTACATCTGCAGATCCACTGCACAGGTGACAGGGGGCAGTGGGCTGAATTGACAGGTAACCAGCAGCTGGCAGTGTTCCTAGTTTGCTGCTCTGTAAAGGGCAGAGAGCTAAATCAATTAAAGAAAATTTCAAATTGGTTTCACTAAGCAGTTTGTGTAGAGCTACGGACTCTGGAGACTGTTCCTCCAGCCTTGCAAGTTTTGGCTATTTACCTCAAGCCTCTTTTCCCCAAGAAGTGTGAGACTGAAGGGCTATAGCTGGTGCTGATACAGTAAGTGGAAAAAGAGACATTGCAGGATACTTTGAGCACTGGATGAGCCCAGGTAGTGGTAATGTAAGTGAAGAATCACTATGCCTGGCAATATAAGTTTGAACATATTTTTGGGACTCACTTGTTTAGTGTGAAACAAGGCTAAAGCACTTGAGAGTTTCCTAAGTGAGTGCATATTTCATCCTGAACACTTTGCAGAACCAAAGCCCAGTAAAAGTAGGTAAAGCTGATGTGAGTTATGAACATTTTAAGTGTTTAAGGTCTTTTGCCAGTAAATTTTGAAGTTTTCTGAGACTTTAGAGTTCCATTTGTGCATGCTTTTTCCACTTACATGCAGGCACAGTAGTGAGAATTTCGTACTACATTTTCAACAATATCTCAAAGGATTTCACAGTTCTCCAGGTAATTCTGCAATGTCTCCAAGTGAAGAAATGGTGTATTCTGTCTGGACAATCTATATCCAAATCAGCTGTGTCTGCTGGCACAGGCTTACCAAAGAGGGTGCCTATGTCCCATATGCACATAAATGTTTGCTCTTGAAAACTGAGAAAATAATTGACCGGGCATCTGCCCAAACTTCTGGGGTACAATCAGCTTGAGCTCAAAAGTTCTTCATATAAAAGCAGCTGGCTTGGTGTTTGGCTATTATTTTATGAGTCTTGACATAGTAGTCAATACAGAACTGAAATGAAATGAGGGAGTGCAGAGGAGAACAGGCTCTGATGTTCTGATGGTTGGGACAACAGCAGTTCCTCTTTGAACTGTGTAACAACGCACTCGAAGGCAGCACCTCTGTTCTTCACACAGGGCTTACTGTTCATATTTCTCATATGTTTTTATGTCTCCCTTTCCTAACTGAATGTGTTGTTTTCTCTATATCTATATCTTATTTTAAAAAAAAATGATTTGGTACTCTATTGCAAGGTATGTTAATGGCTTGATAAAGTTTTGAAATATAGCATCCAAATACCATACTGTCTATATAGTTCCTAATACCTTTGCTATTTCCTCTTGCTATTTGATGATCAGTTTTTGCTGGAATATGTTTTGCAATTACAATAAGAGATTTAACGTTTTGAACTCTGCCAAGTCTGATTAGATTTTCTGGTTTGGCCTAAGTAATTTCTTTGTGCTTCAATTTTCTCTATATAAAACGTTAAGATTGCAGGGCTTTAGATTGCAGATCCTGGTAATTAACTGCAAGTCTGATTTTTAGTTCAGCATAAGGTTAAGCAGCTTCCATAAAGCAAAATCCTATTTATTCAGAATGAAAGGATTATAGGGAAGACATAAAGTAACAGTAAAGCAGTTTACATACAAGTCTGGGTTCCCAGGAAGTCATCAGCACTGACACAGAGCTCCTAATAGAAAAGCAGTATTTAATACGCTCTCATGGGTCTTAGGAGTTTTGGTAGCAATTCCATGTCACTCCCAGGTCATGGAAGAAACTTCTCTCACTGTCTACATTTATGTCATTGTGTGAATTCCTCAGGAAATAAATTCTGCAGTTGCCTACATCACTGTAAAACAGTTTTCATTAGTTAAGTTGCCACTTGCACTAGTGACCTGAATTCCTGCAGGACATCCTCCTTAGCTGAAATGCTCAGCTGGAACCACAACATCTAAACAATGATACCAGCATCACTGCTGCTGGCTTGAAAAGTTGATAAACAGGACTGGGAGGAGAGTATTTAAGGAAATATCCCTGAATGCTTGCCCCATGCTTATGCCTTTTCCTGAACAATTACCTTTGGCAAGAGGGAGGTCAACTGAACCCTGCACTGGGCTTTGGTCTGACACTCTTAGCTCCTGGCAATCAAGATACATCTAATACAGTTGTTCATCAGTTTTTCAACGGTACTACAGGTATCAATATTTTCGTGACAGGTTGCCCAGAAGACCTGACAGAGACTGTACCTGGTATAGCATAATAACAAACGAGCCCTGGCCTGAAGAACTCCACAGGCCAACTAGACAAGGCTAGCAAAGGTTAGGAGGGAAGTAAGAGCCAGGAGAAATGATGAGCTTTGTTCAAAGAGACACAGTGGGAGCTGGGAGAAGCCTCAGGGTCTTGCTTGACTGTTTATCCTGTAGGTCAAACAGCGTAGATTTTACTTTGCCGTTGTGGCTTCTTTTATATTTATTTAGAGTTTTATAGCAAAATTTTCATGCAGCGACCACCCTTTCACATTTATCTATTCTCTTCTGTATTAATGAAAGTCATAAAGTTCAAATTAGATCATCTCAGTCAGGATGGGTGAGACAGCTACACATTTTTCTTCTTAACTTGGATCCTGATTCAGTTCTAACTACCAGTATGTGCTTTAATCCTAATAATGTTACTCAAATCCAGTATGTTTTCAGTGCTTAATCTAGATAGAATTTTTTTGTTAAATTGATGTATTCTGGTGTTTGTAGGACTGAGCAGTTACCCAGCCTCACTGCCTGTATCAGAGCCCTAGAGAGGGTGGAAACTTGCCTCTTCATCCAACAGAAACATCCAATTCTTCAGGGGTCCACCTTTCACTGCAGGAAGGTATAAACATTTTGAGCAATCCTGTAAACAAGTATCAAATAGATTGAAACTTTCTGAAAAATTGGACAGGTTCTTTTGTCAGTCTTTTTTGTTCTTGTCTTGATTTGTTCCTATTCTCCAACTACTTGACTTTTTCTGTTTCTAACTCTTTTCTTCCTCCTCCTGTGAAAGACTACCTGTCTGTCCCCTGGTAATTGTAGGATTTATGCCGGAAGCTCTTTCTTCAAAGATATACCTATACAAAAATTCTCAGGTGGCTATTGCTCTCCCTTGATGTGTGTAGTCCTTTCTGCAAAAATAAGAAAACTGCACTCTGTCATTCCCAGAGACCAAGTCAGATCTTTCCTTTTTTTTGAAGAATATATTTTAAAGCACAGTCACTTTGAATTCCTGTATTTCCTTTGTATCTGCACGCTTCCCAAGTCTCCTGCTTGACAGCAGCAGGTAAAACTTCTCCCCTCTAACCTGTGAACTTCGTGAAGGAAGAAGTGCAGATGAGCACTGAGACAGTGATAGGAAATGGGAGAGATGAGAGGATGAGCTGGCTGCGGCATGCTTGGGAGGCTGTAAAGACATAAAGCAGCTCCACTGCAGAGGTCTTGTTTACAGTACAGAGCTCTGGCAGAACTCAAAGCTACCCCGTGTGCTCACCAGCACGCAGTACAGCCAAGATGCTCGTGTCCTCCTTTCAGGTGAGAGGCAGCAGAGGCCTTTGTGGCAGGGAATGTGGACGTAGCTGGTTTTCCCTGTGCAGAAGAAAACACTGGATTTATGCTAAGGCATGGATCAAAATGTTAGGAACACTTTTTGTCATGCTGTCCCCAGTGCATTTCGAATATAGTTTGAAATAGCTGGGAAAAAACTCCTTTAGAGTAGTCACAATGAAAATTAGTTCTTAGGACTGCCATCTGATGAGAGGGACGTGTTGGTTTTGGTGCCTGTGTAGCCCAAGCTGATTGAATACAGAGTATTGTCAGAATAACTTGAGCATTTTGGCAGAGCTTTCAAAAGCTTGCGAGTAGCTGTAGTCATAAAACTAGTTTGATTTTTGCAGACCTGGGTCCATGGTTGTTACCTGTGTAAAAATAGTAAAAAGTAAGATTTAGATCCTACTACAATATTCAAGTCCAAAAATTTGGGACATCAAAGGCTTGCTAAAAGATTTGGGCTCTCCCTGGATTAAATAATAAATGGCAGCAATAGTGGTTACTGCTTTATAATTAAAATACTTATTATGACCATCAGTAATGATATTTCACATCTCCCACTTAACCAGATATGCATGGGAAAGATGCTCTCAGCAAGACAAAATTTTTAAATCCTGCAGTGAAATTTTTTGTCTCCCCTGACATGGCCACACTGCCTCCTTCTCATTTAGTTGTGAGTCACATACTATCTTAGTCAAGTGTGAATATAATGTGTGGCACCAAGCCACTGTAATGACCAAAAAGCACTCTATCAAGTGATCAGATTATATGAACCACAGCCTAAACAATAGGTTTGGGTTGATTTGTTGGTTTGTTTGTTTTTTTTTTTTTCATGTTCTCTGTCACCAAAAAAACCTAAAATCATCTTTGGCTAAGGTCTGTGTGAGACTGTATCTCTGCTGCAGTTTCAAGTGAAGACGTGGCTGTCTTTACTGTTTGCTGTTCACTGTCAACAGCATCACTTAGATGAGAAATAATAAAAAAGTAATAAACCCTGAAGTATTTGCAAATGCCGTTGGATTTTTACAAATATCAGCATATTTGGGTAAATAATTTCTTGTCACTGAATTGGTATAGTCTGTTTATACTCTTAAGCAATCAGCACATGATATATTTTCTCTACTTCAAATTTTGTCATTTTTTTCTTACCAATATTATGATTGCATAGAGAATATAAAAAATTTGGGACTTTTTGTGTGTGTGTGTATGTGCATTGAAAGAGTTCCTTAACATGAACACTGTGAAGATGTCATTGTTGGTAAAAAAGCTAAGAACATTGTTTTGGTCATTCATGTTAATCTAAAAAAAAAAAAAACCTAACCCCAAACCACAATGCATTTACACTTTAATATCGTATCATATAAATAGACATCTATAGCTCTGCATACATTATTAATACGGGTTTATTGCCTGCTTTATTGGTTTCACTACTGCTTCTCCTCTTGGGAAGCCATGTAAAATACAAAGACTGCACAAATGCCCACATTACGAGAGCCACTATATACAAAGCAAATAAGATTGCACAAGTACAAATATTCACTGGAGTCGCTTCCTGCAATTCACATCACATCATAACAAATAGTCCATAAACACAATCCCCCTAGCTGCTACCATTATCCCAAGTATTTTATGGTTTTTATCTAGGACACTTGTGCTGCTAGTAGAATACTGAACAACATTTGAGTCCCGGATTTTCTGACAAGAAAACAATTCTTGTTGAGGAGAAAGAGAAAATGTTAAATATTATTTGGAAGCATCACAGCTGTGTAGCAGCTGCTGAGGAGGCCGACAATGGAGTTCCTCCCTGGCTCTAAGGAACCGGGTTCCTCTAAGTTTCACTTCAGAAATGCGTTTAAGACTTTAACAAAAGAGAGATTAATAGTGTAAAATACATGTGAAAGGGGACCACTGGAGACAGAATTATTTTCAAAATTTAATCTTGTGTCAGCCACGGACACGCTGTCTTAGGAAAGCTTCCTAACCTACAAAAACTCTGACTGACCTCTTACAGGTTACAAGTTCCATAATTCCCACTCCCAGCCCTTTCAGAAGGTTGGGAGGTTTTCTTCCTGGTGCAAAACATAGCACACGTTGTGCTCCTCTAGGCACTGGATCTCGGGGAGCTGGTGTTGCAAGCTGGCACTGCTGTGCAGTCCTGACTGCGTGTGGGGATGCCGGGAGGAGGCGGGTTCTGCAGCGCGTGGGGGCACCACGTGCACAAACCTCCAGGCAGGGCCACGCGTGGCAGGATGCTCCTGGGCTTACTTCATGGAAGTCCAGAGAAACAGAGATGTCATCTCCCAGTGTGCATCAGGCTGGAAGACAGGCAGTGTGGACTATTACAAGCAAGCATTGCTATACCTCAGGTGAAAGCATCAGCTGAGCGTGGTTTCCTTTTTTTGTTTGTTTGTTTAATCCACATGAAATAACATCTCTTTCAAAGACCTGAAATCTCTAAGATGACAAACTCTGGCTGTTGAAGAAATGAATGTGAGAAAAGAGCATGAAGACTGCTTCTGTGCCATTTATGTCTGGAGATATCTTTCAGATGAGTGTGCTGTGAGTTCACATTAGACGATAGTATCAAACTGTTTCAGCTAAGGCCAAATGAAGGGAGAGGGACAGTGAAATCTCTAGATTCAGAGAGCACTGCCAGGATAGATAACATCAGTTGTACATCCACCAATTGCTCCTCTGCTACAATGTGCTGTAGGTTCCCTGGTAGCTGCTGCATCCAGTGGGTTCCTGCTTAGGGGCCAGCAGGTTCTCTTTGACCTCCTCACTGGGATTTCTAAAGGCATATCCTCTTCAGTGTTGCCCCAGGATTTCTCTTGATGTTTAGAAATATGCATTATTGGCTTTTTGGGTGGCATACCCTTTTATTTTTTTTTATTAGTTTCTCCAACATCAAAATGTTTTCAGTCCCCTACTCACATGTCACACAATCCCCATCTCTACTTTCTACTTTATTCCACTTGTAACCTTCTGATCATCATTTGTCCAAGTTTAAACTTTCTGCACTAAACTTAAACACATTTCTTCATGGAGAAATCTTGATGTTTTCAGGACCAACTGATCAGAGCAACCTTGGTTTTGGTAGCTATTCATTCACTTGGCTGTCTATTTGGTTCTCTTCATGCTAGTTTACCACCTCTACAATGATTTCCTGCATAACTTTCCTGTGTCCATGGCCTGTCTTTCTGTGTGCTGCTCCAGGGCTGCTCCCATCAATCGCCGCTCCCTTGCAGACCTCATGCAGGCCATGCTGGGGCTTGCCACAGGCTGGCCCCAGAAGTTCTCTGCAGGCCCCACAAGCTGAAGGACTGCTTTGTGAAGTTCCTCGCCTTCCAAGGAAAGCTTCAAAGTGTTGCCCTCTTTGGTCTCTTTACCATGGCAGCCGTCACAGCAGTATTTCCTACTTCAGTCACCTAGCTTTGGAAGGGCAAGCCACTACCTTCCTCAGGATTTGGAAAGGCAGCTGCCTTCCCTGGCAGATCTCCTAACATAAAAGGAGCTTTCTGTAATGAAACAGAACCAGAGAAGAGCTTTATAAAGGTCTCCATGAGTCTGACACCTTGTGCTCAGGAGCAAATGTTCTGACTTCTCCATTCCTACCCCTGTCAGCATTGATAAGCCTCTCTTACCTGACATGAGCTTTTATTGCCCTTGACTGCTCTCCATTTATATAAAGGTTAAATCTTTCCCTCTGTCTGTGCTTTACAGCAATACACTATTTAGAAAACAGTGTTTCTGTTGAACACAAAAAAGGCAGATGAATTTGGCATGGTTGTTGGGGCTTTTGGGTTTTCTTTTTTTTTCCTCCCCAACATGAGTAGGTGCAGCTTTAACTTCTTCATATTCTGACATGCTACAATTATCACTCTAACAGGGGAATTACAGGATCAGCTCTTTGTCCCTGCTCAATACAGAGAGAGAGCACAGTGCAGGTCTGTTGTGTTTCAAGTTATGCACACAAAAAGAGGGGGGAAAAAAACCCATAAATATTAATTATAGGACTTCTGGTTTCAAGTTCACTATTGCCAATGGACATTTTTCAGGCAGTAATGTCCAATGGCTCATTTGCCATCTGGGTTTGAATGGGGACTGTCTGATTCTTCACTGCAGGTAGGACTGAACACTTCAACTGGCATCTCTGGGAAGGGTGAAAAATCCTCTTGTACTTTTCCAGCTCTTCCTTGGGTGCTATCTGGAAAGACCTGGGTTCAGTTACTGTTTGTGAAAGTTCCAGCACTATCAATGAGCTTAGCTGTTACCCCTGTTACAGCATCTTATTCCTGTTCAGGCTGCACTGGTTTTCTATGCTACAACAGTTTGCCTTATGAAAGGGCGAGGTGAGAACGCTTTGTTCTGCTTTTTTAATTTCAAATTACCTCCTAGATACAGGAATTATACTATGGCATTTGGAAGACACTCACTTCTCTAACAACATACTGTGTATGTAACTTTATAGCAATACTCTTTCCTTTTCAGCTCCCAAAAGTCTTATCTGCCCTGCTTTTTTTTTTCTTCCTGTAGGAAACAGGATCTTCAGAGGGTTTTCTGAAAGCTCTTTGTAATATTAGCGAACATGTACAGGAAAACCCTCAGGTTATGTTCAACTCCTGGTATCCTTCACTTTAGATTTAAGAAATTCCCTTAAACTCTCATTAGTGGAGACCTTCTCATGCCTATAAAAGTTTAAAGAAAATCTTTGTCTCATCAGAGATTTAGCACAGCTCCTCAGCGTGGCTGGAGAAAGTAAATTCTTTGTGCTTCTGTGTTCATTCTCAAGCAAAGGCAACTTAAAAGTGTCTTTATTGATGTGACTCTCTGGTTCCCTCATCACTTTTATACTTACTACCTTTTCCTCTCTTCAGCCTTCTGCAAATCTTTTAATTGATGGGAGGGAAAAGTCAGGTTCTGATTAAACACTGATGAATCCAGGCAGGATTATCTGGTTTCCCTTTGCGACTGTGTGAGCTGGGCTGGGCAGCTGAGCACACTCGGACTTCTTGCTGGTTTCCCACCTAATCTGGCCCACTGTACATGAGCTGAATTGTAGTTGTGTATTTTTAAGCAGAGTGGCACAAGGAAAAAAAATGAACTACTGCTGTTCAGCAAAGCTTGTTTGAATTATTTTGTCACGAATTTAAAAATTTGTGAGCTTTTCTCCCAAGTTCTCTCCTCATGAAACTAAGTTATGCTAGAAGTTTAGAAACTTTCTCACACAAAATTAAGATGAGGATAAGCTGGGAAACGTCACAATGAAAAGAAAGTGGAAGTCACAGTGAAAAGAACCGTTATTGTTTTGGAAAGTTCAGATCTTCAAAATAACTATAGACATTTATTATTCAATTTTAAGGTTCTTTAAGGTGAGTCTTGCAGTCCAGATTCTACTAAAAAGTAGAGTAAAAAAGGTCTGTGTTCCCCCTATGTTATTCCATAGCTGAGAGCTGCCTTTGTTTCAGTTGACGTACAGGCCCTCTCAGATAACTTTTGCCAGTTTGGACTCTTAAGGAGCTCCTGCAGCTTAATATGCATCAACTGACCGAAATTCCAGACAATGTGTATGTACTTCCAGCCTTATATAAGCACTGGATAAAGCACAGAAGTTTAAATCTCATTGCAAAGCCAGCCTAAACCTTCTTGCTTTTGCTGCAAAGCACTAAGTATCACTAGAATCTTCAAATGCATAGTGCTGCCAGAATTGTACAAATGCTTTTAGCCATGTTGAGGTAAGAATTTAAAAATTTGATAGTTCAAACCTTAAGCATGAATTTTATTTTGCTTTGAGTTTTGATAACGTGTCAAAAAGCACCAGTGTGTTTCCCGTGGCTTTATAGGTAACAGGACTGACTGTATGTGGGGCCCATTCAGACAAACCAGTGCTCAGCCTAAGTATCCAGCTCAGAGTTCCAAATGGATGGTTCTGTATCTCAAAAATGAACTGTAATCAGCTGTGAAAAGTGACCTCTAGATATAGGCAGCAGCAATTTTGATGGCAAAATTCCTTTAGGATGCAAAAGGCCTGGTAAATATTGGATTGGTAGCACAATTCCCCCAAAATTGCTTTGCTTTTCATTAATCCTGTTTTTCAGGATTACCTCAAGAAGTAAGGCAGAACTGCTTGGAGGGATCACAGAAAGGACAGCTGACCCAAAATGACCAAAGGGATGTTCCATACCATGCAATGTCATGCCCAGTGTATAAACTTGGCTGGGGGCCACTACAGCTTGGGGACTGGCTGGGTACCTGTCAGTGGGTGGTGACCATCACTTGTTTTGTATGGTTTCTTATTATTTTCTCTTCCTTGGTTGTCCTGTCAGCTGTCTTTATCTCAACCCACAAGTTTTACCTTTTTCCCCCTCCCCAGTTCTCTCTACCATCCCACTGGGAGTGAGTGAGTGAGGAAGTGGCTGCACGGTGCTTAATTGCTGGCTGGATTAAACCACGACAGTATCACGGATACTTAGCACTGGTTTTGCTTATGAAATTCCTCTGTTCAATCAGATCTTATTTATTTTATTTAGGTAGACCCATTATAAAATTATGTAGAACATGGAAGTTTCTAAGGGCCTTGTTCCCTTAATTAAACAATTAACTTGCCATTTTGGATTTGATCAAGAAATGATTGAACACGACAGATTGTCTCCCCTCTGGAGCACATAACTGTGTCAGGGTCAATCATGTTTCCTTTGGAGTCACAGGGAAAGGGGCTTTCTCACAAATTAGAACACACTACTGATTTACAGTACTAAATGCCATACGTAACTGATTTTGTTAATGTTCTTATAAGAGTAATAAAATAATCTGGAGACAATTTAGCAAGGTGGTTATTTAAAAATCAAATTACAACAAAGTGAGAAGACCCATCAGCTGGGTGAAATGTTTCAGTTATTTAGGAAAATGAGAAGACAGCTAACATGGAAAAGCCTTGAAAGACTGAGGGAGCTGCAAATCCTTATTCTCTGCCTGAGTATCAAAGCTGCCTCACTGCCTTTTGCCCTGTACTTTGGGAGGGATGGGGTGGGCGCTGATGTTTTGGAGGCTATGGAGGAAACTACTGACCCAGCAAGCTTTGCTAATGTTGAGGAGTGCTCTGTCTGAGGATGTGATATGTTAAGATGCTTTCTCATGTCTTAAGACCAGTTTGTCATCAAGCCACTGAGGAGGCTGTATCGGTCTGCTGGCCTCCATTGCTCACTGTTGGTGTCAGAGGATGGCAGAAAACAAAATTAAAACTCAGCAATGCTAATTACCAGAGCACTTGGAAATCCTGCAAACATGCAAAAGCACCTCATACAGTTTCTGTGGAAAACAACTGCTGAGCATCCTTTGGATAATGTTCTTCCTTCAGCTTTCCACTGCTGAAGGCATTCTTGATTTTATTTCCAAGTTTGCTGCAACTTTATTATGGTTTTGGACTATTTGCTGGAAAGAAACATGTTTCTTATGTGCTATTATAAAACAAATATTTAAAATGGTGCTTTTATCGGAAAACTAAGAATCTCTATAGCCACTTCTTCTACTCTACTGACATGAACACCCATCATTTTGGCAGTTGTCCATCAGATATTTGCAGAAACTGAGTTATTTGCATATTGGAAACTGTTCACAGATACATTAAATAACATTTTATTGTGGACATCTGCTCTGCTAAAAATCTGCCAAAGTTTGTATCGGATAACTGCAGCAATTCAGATTTACAGAAGGAATCTGTTCTGAAAATATGTTAAAACTACTGTCTCTCTTTTATTTCCTAGCTTTTAGACAACATTATTTTGCAAAAGCTGTTCTTCTTAAGGGTCTGAGTCTTCCCTGCAGAATAGGTTCTTGTATTTTTTTTTCTAGGAAGCTTATAAAGAACAAAGAAATATCTGCATCCCCAGTTATGATTATCCAATGAAAAGAATGAGCCTGTGCTCAAATATGCCAGGACTTAAAAAATAATACATAAAAATTAACTTCCCAGACAAGCCAATATATGGCTATGCATTTTGTAAAATGACACATATGCTTTAGACTGCCTACAACATCTGCAGGTTATGTAGGAATAATTTAACTTCACTCTCTTCATTTCAAATAGTCATTAGTTTAGAGCTGTGTATTTTACATCAGAATAGTTTAACGACTTGTTTCACCGCTTTATTTTTTTAGGTGAAATTCAATGGCCTGTTCCTTTATGAAAATAAAAATGTGACTCTACTCCAAAAAAAAAAAAAAAAAAATAAAATAAAAGATGCTGCTTTCGTTTTTTTCAGCTGATGTTAGCTGGTACTTACAGCACGAGGCCACTTTCAGTATGTCTTACTACATCCACGCTGAATTGTATTTTGACATGTCACTGTCAAAGGGCCCAGGGTTTCTGTCAATCAGGCTATATGGAGGAGTAATTAATTTTGTTGTAAGAGTGTCAGCATCTGAGAATCTTCTGAAACAGGGCTCAGCCTCTGCACTGTCCTAGGTTGATTGGCACCAGCTTCCTTTTAATAGCACGGGAAGGACGCTTGCTCTGTGTGGCTCCTGGAGAGGCACAGTGCAACTTGTGCTATCAACAGGGAGCAAGAGGCCACGTTCTGCTGTGACATCCACACAATAAATGAGTGAACTGCAGGAGGTGGCAATGGGGACGGCACTCTGCAGATGCTGCTGGGAGATACCTGGCCAAAACGAGCCCTAACGTGGGCTTAACTGTGGATCCATAGTGTGATTTCCTTAACAGTAAACCTGGCTTAGGACAGGAGCCTCCTCTGTCTGAGCCAGCTCAAACTTGCCCCGTGTGGCTACGGTCATGCGGTGACGACTCAGCCACTTGAATGGTTGTTTAACATGGCTGTGCAATGGACCCACTCTGTGAAATGATCCTTTTCTTTCAGCAGGTGTGTGTACGAGTTAGGGAGGGGCTGATATTTTGGAACAGTTGGATCACTTCACAGAGCTACCCTGAAACACATCCACAGAAACAACTGAACCTGTACAACTGATATGGAGAGCGAGCCACAAGTGATGGAGATAAGGATTTCTTGCTCTTGATTTCCCATACAGCAACTATAATTTATTTTGGGGATAAGGTGCTGTTCAGCCAGTTGTAACTTTCTACTTTCTACTTGTTACAACAGGTTTGAGAAGTAACACGTGTGCCCTGTATGTCTGCTTCTCACAAATTAAGCTCTTCCTGCCAAACAGAAAATAACTAAAATTGTTACTGTTTTGAGATATGTTATGATATTGATCTGAGGAATCCTAATCATTTTACAAGACTTTGAGGAGGTAAGTCAGGAGAAGATCAGAGTGAAGAACCACCTCATACCTGACCCTAAAAGTATAGTTCTCTGACCATTTTTCAGCTTCCCTTACAAAAATTATCACATTTACGGAGCCCATGAATAAGCATTATACGTTGGTTAACTAAAATACAGTTAGTGATAGGAATTTCAAAACCAGTCTGGGTTGGTTTCTCTTCATTTCCATGAAATTTAAAAGGATGGCACCAGAAACACAAAATGGCCAACGCTTCGTGTTTTAAAAACACGTCATTTAATAACACATCAGACAGCAAATATGGCTGAAAGAGTCTAACCAGAACTAAGCAAACTATTTAAAACGCAGCCCAGACACGGTGTTGAGTTGTCTGGTGTCAGGCATTACGTCAGCTTGAACCTTTCCATGTGTTCTTTAACAAACTGACAGTGGTGTGAAAACTTACATCCTATTTCAGGCAAAGCCAGGCTGATCTCTGACTCTCTAGGAAAGCCACAGAAAACCAGAATATATCTTCTGTCTGTTTTTTTTTTTTTTTTTTATGCCATTTCTGAATTTCATTTTATTTTCTTGACACTGGATTGAACTATGCACACCCTGGATTAACAAGCCTTGGAAACAGCCAATAGGAAAAGGGATCAAGGTGTGGTGAAAAGAACTCCCAGGCGATTTTAGTAGGGCCATGGGTTTTTTTGTTTGGTTGAGGTGTGGGGTTTTTTTTTTATTTGAGGGGGAGAGTGGTGTTTGGGGTTTGTTGGTTTTTTTTAGATCAGTCTGACTCAGCTCTCACTGTTCAAATGGGTTCTCCTAAAACACTCTTATTCTTCAATAATGTTAAAACATTTTCATTACAAATACCTTTTTCTGATCTTAAGGGTGGAATTCCCCAAGCTGCTGGCAGGAGACTGGTTGGGATTAATCTGGCTGCTTCCTCAGAGCTACCTCATAGCATTCCACTTTGCTTTATGCAGGTTGATGGCATCTAGGAAAGGAATGCCACCTTGGTTCGTTTGGCACTTCCGGTGCGTCAGGGATAATCCAGATGGAGAATGAACGTTGTCTTACTTTGTTCCTTCAGCAGAGACAAACAGAAATCTTGGTTCATAAGCAATAAGGACTGTCCTCAGTCTTTGCCCTTTTATATTACCTTGTAGTGAAACATCTGGTTAGCAGTATGTCCTTCATGCTTCCTCTATTGGAATGTCTGGGTGGTATGATTATTCTACACCCACCCAACCCCTTAATTTGCTCTCTCTTTTTGAGAGTGGTACTGCAGGCTTGCAGGATCTCATAATAGCTAAATATTTAAGTTTTCCAGCATGACTGAAAAGGAGACATGTATTTTGATCATTTTTTTCTTGTGCAGTCAGCTGATTTTCCAGAAATTGGCTCTGTGGCAGAGAAATGACACTGTCATCTCCATATCTCAGAAACTGAAGCAGGAAAACCAAGGACCTCCCAGAAATTAAGAACAGAAACACTCCTTTGGCACATGTGCAGGAGAATAGTAATTCCTTGCTGTATCCCTGCATGTGCACACAGCTAAAATTATCACTGATTCTTCTTCTCCAGTCCCCAGCCTCGAAAAGATGAGTGTCTCATTTGAGAAAGAAGCCACGCTACTGCCAGAGCAGCTCCAAAAGGAGGTGGCAGCAGAAGGGCCTGTGCTCACTTACAAAGTTGAATAAGACTTGTTATGTGCAGTAGGAACAGACTAACTGGGGCTCGTGTTCTGCAGCTTGCAATTGTGCTTTCATCCAAGACTGCGCTGGAGGCAGTTGAGTTGAAATAGCTCCTGAAAATATAGACATCTCCCAAACTACTTGTTTAAAATCTGCCTCCAGTAAAATTTACTCCCTGTAGCTCCTCTAAGCTCTTCTATCTGGAGCTGCACTACATCCTCCTTGCCTCCAAGTATCTCACTGGGCACCACTGCTGATGCATCATCAAGAACAACAGAACACTGTCTTGTGTGTCAGCTCTGGGGAGCCCGAAACCTCACAAAGACACTGTTTACAGCCTGATGGTGGATTTAGGGCTTCTTTTGTGATGCTAGGAGCAAAAACTGTCCTTAATTTTAATGTCTGGTGAGATTCTGTAAGATGAAGTTGATACCCATGTCAGTATGTTTTCTTACCTAAACTTGACTTGTTGAGACAGGTGTGAGGGAATCAAGTCACAAAATTACCACTAATGCTGCGCCCTTGCCCTGCTTCCTCCTAGCATCTTGTCGCCTAGAAACCTGAACGGGATGTTGAAAACTCAGCAGACAGGCTTTTGTACTGAATAGCTGCACTGACACCTGTGCCAAGAACTCCTCTGAGTGTGGAGAGGAACGGGCAGAACTCTGCATGTAGCATACGAAAATGGGCTTTTTACAACAGCTGATTCTGGAAGGTTTCAGCCTTAATGTAAGACTGCCATAGAGTGGCAAGTCTGTTTATTCTTCACATTAAATTCTACCACAAGTTATGCAAGGGTGGTCAAAAATTTTCTGACAGCAAGTTTTTCCCTCACAAAATAGCAATTCATTGAATTGCAATATGTGTTGGGATAGGGTTGACTGGTTAAGACACGGCTCTCCGTGCTCCGCCTCTCCCGGAGGAGGCAGCCCCGGAGATCCCGGTGTCAGGCTGCTGCTACAGCCCGCTCCGAGCTCAGCAACCATCTCCAGTCTCCATCCCCCCACTCCCTCTTCCCCCTCCACTGGAACTGTGCTCCCTGTTCACAGTATTGCTGAGCTGTCTGTAATGATAAATGATGTGCCTTTCTTTAAATTTCCTTTCTGCTCAGTACTAGATATTGGCCAGCTTGGATGTGTGTTCTGGGTGGATAAATTACTTTGGCAAGTCGTAGAGAATTTATGCACGTGGCAACAGATGTACCCTGTGTGGTAGAATTTTTCTCTCGTTGTTCTAATTATGTAACTTGACTTTTACCTGAGGCTATTATATTTTCATGAACAAAGATTCGGTTGCTGGTTTGTTTGGGTTGGGTTTTCTGTTTTTGTTTTGTTGTCTTGGTTTTGTTTGCTTGGGCTTTTTTTGTTTTGGGTGGGGGACTGATTTGAAATATGACCTTCTGTGATGAAAGGCATTTTGGTCTCAAACCTCATTATAGGCCAAAGTAGAGCTGGGGAACTGGGCATGCCCCCCTTTACTGATCTCTCCACACGCATGACTTGTGTTGTCAAGTGGCTCTTTAGAGGCTCAGAGAACTGAGGCTGGGTTTGTTTCTTAACGAGGATGACTGGGAAAGGTAACTGTACATAACATTTTGGAGGAATTTAAAATGTGTGTAACCAGTCCACACAGAAATGAAAATGGTTTTCTTCTTAATTTAGAAAGTAGTCTACCTCTGAACAGTCAGAGAGGAACTTTTCCTCTTTTGTACTACCTTTGTGCTTTCCTTTGCTTTAGAGGAACTGTGAAAATACAGCTTCACATGGAAAACCAAAATAACCTCATGCTTTTGTGCCCCTTTCCCCTGTAAATTTAAAAGATTCTTGCCAAAAAGTGTTTGGCTTATGGAAGCAAACACAGATGGAAAATGCCCAAAAGCTTCTTTGTGTATTCATAAATATATATATCCAGCCTGTGTCTTCAGTGTGTTCTGAGAAGCATTTCCATGGGCAGAATTTTCTACATGGACTTGTATTTTCAGGCACCAGCCTTGGTAGTATATGAGATTGCTAGTGGTCAAAATAAGGCACAGTGGTGCTGTGGTTTGTCTACAGGTGTATAAACCACTTTAATTCCTCTTCTCAGTCTTCTCTCAGTGTTTGGTCTACCAGTCTACAGTTCCAACTCCTTCCCTACAAGGTAACAGTCTCTGCTCCACACCACAGGACAGCTCCCCTCGGCCTCGGAGACCGACCGGCTGCCATCCGGCCACCTGAGATGTCCCAGAGCAACGAGCAGTGCCTCTTTCTTTCCAAGAAATCACGCCTAGATGGAAAGAGGGGATTCTACGGGGCAGCACCCGGCACCAGGAGCTGCGAGGCCCCGAGAGCGGCCCGAGGCGGCTCCACGGCCTGACGCGCGGAGCGCCCGCG
>NW_008607912.1:0-31313 GCF_000691845.1 Merops nubicus
ATGATCTTGGAGGTCGCTTCCAACCTACAGGATTCTATGAATCTATAATTTTAGCGGAAATCCATTCATGTTCTTCATAACTACGTCAAAGACTACGACTATCTTTCTCTTGGTTAAAACATGAGGGACTGGGTCCACCTTTCAGTGCAGGCCTCCACTGGAAACGGCTATGAAATGCTAGGTATTGGTTAAGAATGTAGGCTATGCAATTGATCTTTATTTTAGTTGCCAGTTTCACTGAAACAAAATGCCAGCAGGACTGTCTGGCACCGTGAAACTGTGCTTTTGGACGGATGTTCAAATAGTTCCTTCAAAAAGAAGCAAAGGGAGCATGTTTCAGAGATGAACAGAGCTGATGTCGTAGGATCTGGAGCACATTGATTCAAGTTTTAGCCATCAGCCATAGATGGATCCAGAGGAGTTGTAACAAATCATGCTGGATGCTTGGAGGCTGCCGTTTCTGTTTCCATGGGAACAGAGATTGGCTCCTCACAGAGGGCAAGGTGATTTAAAAATTTTATACTGGCATGATTGTGGATAATTTGAAAGCCCCTAACATTTCTTGCATTGAAATTCAGATAGCCATTTGTATGGAAATAGAAACAGCAGGCACAGCTAACCAGCTAAAACGCTTGTATGGTCTAGCTGCGGTTTTCCTCTGGAAGTTGTTTCGCTGCTGCTGGTGTCTTAAGGCTTTGGGTCTCGGCAAGACACCAGAGGCTGGACTATTTTAATTTTGAATATGACTGTGTTACAGCAATCGTTGTGAAGCCGTATCTGTTAGATGTAATTGTTACAGAGGTTTTGAAGGACTGCAGAAGTGCCTCCTATTCTCCATGTTCATTTCACAAACAGTGGCTCCAAAAGACCACAATATACCTGAGGAGCTTTGAAAAATACAACCAGCTTAATACCTCAGTTATCTGAGTTTTCAGCATCTCTTTATATAGTGCCTTAATACTTTTCATAGACTCTCTCATCCTGTTTCTATGTAGACCAAAGGTTTTACTGTCTACTCCATCAGACTACCCAAAATCAGAAACATTAACTGTGAAGAAAATTTTGCTTGAAGCCCTGGATGAGCACAACCCTGTTTGTAGAGGCTGTTTTCATATTTGAACTACTGTCAGGTCCAAAAACAGATTCAAATGGTACATTCTGCTGCCAAACAATTTAATTACTGGGGGAAAAAAAAAAAATGTTCTCTGGCCTGGAGACCGATTCTTGGCCTTATCGAACAGAAAACCTGATTTTTGACCTTTCAGAGCAGATGTGGGAAGGGAGCTACAAGGGCTCCAGGGAAGTGTTCCACTTAAGGCTTGTTGTTGACACTTCTGAATTTGTGAGTGGAGCTGTATGCAAAGATTAGGTGAAAGCCGCACTAAAAGGGCGTGTGGGTTTCCAAAGCATCCAGCCTGTTGAGAACCAACGAACAAGTGGCTGATCACTTGTCATTGTCTGCCATCCTAGTCCCACCCACTGCAATGACAATAGCCTAACCCCCTTGCCTGCTGAAAATGTTTCTGTTTGGCACAAACGTATTCGTATAACTATTTTGTAGGGGAAAATTTAATGAAGTTTGAGGTGGTTTCAGTAGATGGCATTACAGTAGTGAGCAGCATAGCAAGACTCATTGATTTTGCTCCCCCTCCCGCAGCTCCCTCCAGGGCTCAGCCTTTCCAGCCTTTGTACAGTCCGGGCCACTCACATCAAAATATCAAACCAACCGTGAAATACAGCATTTAAGAACTGGATGCTGCATTGTCTTGTTCCTATATAGAGGATGGGTTTAGGAAGGCTCCTTCTCCAGTGCAAGATTCATCATGAGAGTTTTACAGAAGACTTACAAGGTTATCCCAATACACTTGGTTGGGAAAGGGACAAAGATGAGTTTCTGGAGCAGTCAGGAGGGTGGTGTGTCTTTTAAGTAAGACACCTATTGGGAACTGCTATTTCTGGGTACTCTTTGAAGCTCTGATAAATGATACAAGCTTAGAAGCAGTATTTGCATCCTATAGACCAGCCGTTGTAGTAGACCAGCGCAGTATAAATTTAGCTGTTGCCCCCTGCAAAGTATTTAGGTATTCTTTGGTGCTGTTGCTTACGGGGAAAAAGGGCAATAATCCTGCCCCAGGGGTTACAGTATGCAGAGAGGCACCCTACAGGAGGTGACAGTGCTACATGGGTACTGCTGGGTGGGACAAATGCAGGCACAGAGCTCAGCATGAGATTTAATCAGAGAGTTGGATTTTTGGTTGGAGGCCAAACTAAAAATAATGAGAAAGTAGCATGTCATTTCGGAAGGCCAAAATGCACGTGGTGCATTTTTATGAACCCAAACAACAGCAAAGCTATCCATTTCAAAATAAAGTGGCAGTTCAGAAATAATGAGTAAATATTTAGATTTAGAAAGACTGAGACAAAACATTTTTTAAAAGTTTTTGTTTTGTTTTGCTTACGGATTTGTTTTGGTCACAGTATTGTGACCAGTCCCCATGCCCTCAAAATACAATTTTTCAGGGAATTTTCCCATCTGGAAGAAGGCTTCATTTACTCCTCCTCAGCACCCTCTGCAAGCGAGTCTTCACATTTCTCCTTCTCCCCCTCTCACACGATGATGCTTTTTGCTGCTGCTCATGACAATCAAAGCAGTTGTACATCTCTGGCCCTGCAAATTTGCTTGCACTTCATTTTCCCTTTCAAAGTCTCTGCTCATTCCCTGTCTTCTTCAGATGAGTAGGAAGGAAACTTAACAGTTCTCTAAAATACCTACCACAAATTGCTCATGGAGTGACTACTGGTAACTCCAGCCACCAACTGCTGCAGGTCTCTCTGAGCAAACCTCTGTGCCCTGATGGAGCTCAGTGAAGCTCCCAGACTTCCTCACCACTAAATAATCTTCCTGCGTGGCTGTTGCTGCAGGGACAGTAAGAAAAAAGCAACACCCAGGCATCAGAAGCAACGTTTAATTAGTTACAGCTAAATAAGTCTGATGTGCTTGTGGTGTGGAAGGACACATCATTGCACAGGCAGCTATGGCCAGAGCTTTTTCCTTTAGTTTTCTCCTACCCTCTGAAAATGCCAGTGAGTATTTAACAACAGAGAATCCTTAAAGCGTCCTAAGGAGGTAGAGAGAGGTGACCTCACTTGCAGGACAGCTATTTTGAAGAGGGTTTCATGGAAGCATTAGACATCCTACCTTCTGATCAGTATGGTGCAGATGCACCGTGGCAGAAGGGTCAGCTTATTGAGCTAGCTGTCTGAAATACTTGATGCCAGCGATGTGCTGGGTGCAGTGCTAGGCGTGCTGCCGGTTCAGATGCCTGCAAAGCTTCACTTCAGGTCCTGGTGCTAGTGAACTCTTAGCTCTCTTACTACAAATTTTTTCAGGTGTTTGAATTTTACTTCTAAGTTTCATGTAACTTGCTTATTCATATAAACATTTACATGAGGACATCCAAATCCAACATTTTCTCTGTATAGACATACAGGTATCTAAAAGTAGGCAGACACCTGCACACTATACAGTGTTCTAAATTTAACCAGTCTTGAAAAGCCTTTTCAGTTGCAAAAGGCAACTTTGAGCTATACTTCCCATGTGCAAATACATGGGCCTCTGCCAGCCCTAGAAGGTACTGAAGAAATGTGGCACGTACATCTCTTTTGCTTCTTTTTCTTTGTAAGGTGAGTGTTTTATAACTGTTTGACTCTAACTTCCTCCACAGCTTATCTTTTTGTATTGTGCTGGTTTCTTTTGCATTTTAATTGCTCTCTCTCGTTCTGCAGCTGATCAAACTGTATTACTGAATTCTACTACTTTTGTTTCCCCCTCTTTTTTTTTTTTTGATTTTTTTTTTTTTTAAATTTTGCCAGCCACTCGCATGCACAAATGGCAAGGAGCAGCCTGACATCATTTGACATCTCCTTGCTTCCTCATTTCAATATTAACTGTTTACAAGAAGAGAAACAGGTTTGGGGTTAGGGTGCTGAGTGTGTGCATGTTTCTGTGTGAGCAAGAGCTTTTTTTCTCCCCCATCTCTTCACAGACACATAGGTCATTACCCGGAGCTGCCTGAAACTGCCCAATGCTGTTTTTCACAAGCTTGACTTCAGAAGAGACAGTTCTGTGGATGTGCTGCACTTTCTGGTTTGGCTGGGCTACAGTGGCAAAGCTCAGTGCTGTGGCTGCTGCTGCTGCTCTCACCCAAAAACCAACTCGCTGAAGGATTCCTCGCCCTCCACAGAGCAATAATAATGACACAGCTCCAGTTTAAAGATGCATTTTGGGTAAGTGAGCATTTCCTATGTGTTTCCTATATTGAATATGTCTGTATTTAAAAATCTTTTAAAATACAGCCTAGTTCTAAATATAGTTTAAAACTAATTTAATCTTATTATGTGGTTTAAATTTAGTTTAGTAAAAAAGCAAATTTGTCTCCGTGCAAAAATATGCTGTTTTGTAGTAAGTCTGATCCCAGGGAGAAGAATCCATTGTAAAGAATGAGATCCAATCACAAAACAATCAACATCCCCAGTTCCTGCGCTAGGTCCAGAAACTGCTTTTGAAAGGGGCACAGGTTTGTCTGCCTGACAGCCCTAGGAGGCCATTCCTGCAGTGAGCATTGTCAGTTTTAGGAGAGGCTCCCCGGAGCAAATGAACTGTTACAATTGCAGTCTGCATTCTCTCGTGCTTGCTGGTAGAGCGAAGCCAGTGGGCTGCCTGTGCCGTGCAGCTGCCCGCCCCTCTGGAGCCTGTGCCCACTTTCAGGTGCAGGAGGGCAGGTGGGCGCCCAGGAGGCACACAGCAGCACAGGTAGAAAAAACTAGCAGTCACACTTGAGAATTTAGGCTGAACACCCACAACTGGCTTAAAAACAGTGAACACTAAAGCAAGCAGACATGCTCCATTCTTGTTACCTGACTTGTGACTGAAGAATCTCCTCGTGCCTTGTCTTTGAGTTCTGCCTCTGTAGTTACAAGGTAAAAAGACCCTAGTCATTTCTGTCTCAAGGGTAATCTGAGGGCCTCTTGCAATTGCTTCTGAAATAGAGGTTTTAAGGGAAAAACCAAACCAACAAAACCCTAACATCGCAAAATTGGGTAAACAGGATGTTATGTGGTTGCTTCTTGTCTGAGCTATCATTTTTCCAGCATCTAGGACTGACTTAGAGACAGATGTGAAGACCTATGAATTCTTCCTGCCATTTTCCTATCAGGCCAAGTAGAACAGACCTTTCATAGGGTATTTGCTGTTTGGTCTTGCTTTCTGTCCACTTGCCTTTCAGGGTAAACCCTGAAAGGGTTTCATACCTAAGGAGGCCTTGGTGTGAAACCGAAGGGCAGACACGAGAACACATTGCAGTGAACTGCCTTCCTCCTGGCACTTCCAGGAAGCCCTCCCCACCCCCACTCCAGTACCAGATTTGAACAGTTGAAAAAAAAATGTAATGAGGAAATACAGAAGTTAATTTTGATGTTAACTCTAACTGCGCCAGACCACACCTACATGAGATTCTCTGTGCCCATTTTATACAGCTACTGCCTGCATACTCCAATGCACAGGGTAGGACACAGCTGCAAGCCACTGCCCTGGGAGCTTTAGCTTTTGCATTGCCAGACTTCCTTTGCAAATATGCATTCTGACTTTTAGAACTGGTACATTTGGTATATTTACTTAACAGGGTCTCGGTCTTTAGTGAGAATAAATCAGGTGTACTCCACAGACTGGGGCAGGGTCAGGGCGATTAATGACAATTAATCTGATGAGTCTGGCCAAGCCAGCTGTTTAGGGCTCTTCCTCCTTAAACTTATCTCCTGTGCTTAGTCATGTTAACAATGACTACAATCCTTGCTTAGCTTTGAAGCTAACACCTTCCTTAAAGGAAAGCACCTTTGTTTTTAATATTGTTTGGCTGGAAACATTCTTTTGCAGAGCTTGATGAACAGGGCAGAAATCTACCCAGCTGCAGGATGCAATAATCAGTCTTCTAAAATGAAAACTTACAGGATATTGCACAATGCAGCAAAAGAGTATAGCCTGCCCCCAGATCACAAGATCAGCAATTATTCTTGCATTCATAATGTTCTCTTATGCCTGTTAGTGAGAAAGAATTGCATTTGCTCCATTTGCTTCAGTGAACAATTATCTCCTTTATTCAATTCATACTAGGAATGGAAACTGTCTTTATGAATAAAACCCAAAAAGTACATTTGCATGATAGTGGGTTACTCCATACAGATCCCTGAGCTCCAAGTCTTGCCTAGGAACACACTGCTCCACGCTCTCTCTGTAAGTCACCCTGACAAAGTATGCCCCAAGCGACAACTCCCTCCTCTTAGTAGGCTTTTGGATAGGCAGAAGGTTCTTTAGTAGCTATCACAATGTGAAATAGGTAAAGAAACCCTAAAAGAAGCAGATCTTCCACAACTAGCAGAGAAAGAGCACCATCCATTCCTCCGCCAAAATGCCTCAAACTTTGTAAGAATAGGGTGTGCTTCCTTTCAGGAGAATGCAAGTTGTTCCTCTATACTAAAATTTTCACACTTATGCTTCTTTTATTTCCTTTGTAGCCTGGCCTGGGCTAAAACCAGTATATTTTTTTAATTACAGCTTTTGGTTTTATATTCTCCACGCACTCCATGATGGTTTAAGGCAACATTTCTCAGAGCCTCCACTAAAATGTGTTTCTTAGCAGAAGTCTTCTATACCCTGATAATATTTTTTAAAAGAAATCAGTGAGATGAAAATACAAATTGGTTTTGATACCCAGTGCGGAGCAGCTGTTAATAGATTAATATTCTGCTTGACTTCTGTACAAAAGTAACAGATGTTATCTGTCTTCTCCAGCATCCTAGTAGGCAGGTAGGTAAGTACCCATGGTAATGGGGAGTATGGCTGCGACGCCAGCCGAGTTCTGTGTTAACAGGGTTACATTAAGAGCCAGAGATCTGAGAGAAATTATTTCTTTTTGCTACAAAAAAAACCACTAACCAAGAAAATATTTTGCATTCTGTCCCAAACACTGAATTTCTTTCGTAGTCCCATTCTATATTCTTGTTTGGCTTTCCTCAAAAATTCTTGTCATTGCCTTTTCCTTCTATTTTTTTTTCCTCTAACATGCTGCTCAACTCTCCACTTGCAGCCTTCTGAAATGCCACTGTCTCTGGCCAAGAGGTAGGTAGGTCTTCCTGGCTTTGCCTTACCCACCTGGGAAGGGGGGATAAGGAAGACTTTCAAAGGAGGCGTTTGGTTTTGGGGCAGGCTCCAAAGTGCCCAGACTTGAGTGGGAACAAATCTGTTCCCTTGGGCAGCTTTGAATCCAACTCAAGTGTCCAAATCAATTTGAAAAATGTGTCATGGTTTCCTAAGGTGCTTAGGATTTAAAAAAAAAAAAAAAAAGACTCTTGTGGATTCTCACAACTCAGATTACAAAGAGCACGTGAGCTGAAGATATGGGTCAGCAAATATGATGCAGGCCTTGACCATGAGATAGTAAGATTTGCCTCCTTGCCTACAGCAAACTTCTCCTTACCACATTCCTGCCTGTGCCGCACACATGATTATGCTCAGACACTACAGCAGTGGAAGCTGTGGAAGCGCTTAAGATAAAAAGTTTGATACAATCAGAGATGCTTGCCGAAACTCTTGTTTTGACTTTAGGATGTATTCTACATCAGGTTCAATGCAAAGTTGACTTTGTAGGGGAACCTCTCGACTGTTACTGTAGCTTTTTCATGCAATGGTCTAATTTACATGCAAAAAATACGTAATTAGTTTCATAAATAATCTAATTTCCAATGAGAATCTTAACTGTGGCACAAGAGCGCAGAGATGATTATAAAAGCCACAGTAAAACTATTTCCTAGACTTACTAGGCAACGTACTGAAGAAATACAGTATGAACTGTTTTACTCAAAAAAGGAAGTCTTCTTTTATTTCAGGAGCTACCCTGCTTTCCTGTAGAGGTTATGTTTTGCAGGGGCAGTTGTTTTAAAGCTGGTCTGTGAGGAGGAAGCAAGACCGGGCAGGTTTATCGGCAGCGAGGAACCGGGGCTGGCGAGGGCTCCCACCAGCCCCTGCCACCGAAGGCACGGCTGGGCTCAGGCAGGGAAGGGTGAGCCTGCCAAACCTTTCACCTGGCACCTCAGCTCTGCAAGCAGCTCTCCACCAGGCTTCATTTGAATTGGATTGTGCCAGTTGCATCTGTATCTCCTGACAGAAGGCAAGTGAAAATACAGAATCTCACTGCATGCTGGCACACAGACAGGCCAGGCTCTGGTGTGGGTACCAGCTGCATCTCTCTCAACACCACAAAGTGTGACTAGGGGCAGATGTCTGGCTGTGGCCTTGCTTACATCCAGGGCAAGCCATCATGGGGTGTGAAAATGGGGAATATAGAGGGAACCTGCCTGGAAAAATTGAACCAATTGCCCAGCTGATGTCTGTGTTTGGTGTGAGGTCAACTTCATCTCCACGGAAGGGACTGCTTTTTTCTTTTTTACATGTTATTTCTTCTTGCCCCCAGCTGATCTGGGAAGGATGCTCAGCTCACTGGGGCAATACAAAGTGCCCATGAAGGGTGTGCAACCTCACAAGAGTCATTGAAACCACAGGAAATCCCAAGCAGAAAACCTGATTGGTTGTTGTGGCTATGGAAACACCGGTGCTTCACAAATTACCTCTAAGCAAAATGCAGCAGCTAAAATGAAGCTCAAATGAACGAACACTCCCAGCACAGATATCTATCAGTGAGGCAGGCACAACCATGGCTACTTCCATCTCCAGTATTCCTAAAATAGCACCTAGGACAGTCTGTGGGGAACCAAGTACAGCATATTTGGGGTGGTTCATTTCATTGATGATGAGCTCAAATAGAAATACTAGAGATTTAGGTTTGCAGCTTTGGGTTAGCTGCTCAGCCATGGTCTGCGTGTTTTTCATCAGGCGAGCATCTTCCCCATGAGGAAGAAGAGTATCTGAGGGCAGTTTAAACACTGGGGGCTGGTGCCAAGGCTGCAGAAAGCTTTCCAGACCAGGTAGATTAACATGTACATGGAAAGCTCATTTTTAGGTCAGCAACTGAAATACTGAGACAGTTCATAATTATGTTTTATTACAATTTTCTGATGACCATGCTGCAGCTGGATGTGTTATGTGACTTTGCTTACATTGGTTGGTTGATTGATGAAGTCACTGTGATAATTTTGTTAATATTTTTACACAGTTATATCTGGTTTATTTTGATCTGTCCTGCTTTGCAAGAGTTGTTTGGTTTTGCTTGGGCTCAGAGAAACAGAGGACTCTTACTTATGCCAGCTTTAGCAGTGCTGTGCGTATGCATTTTAAATATGGAATAGGTGAGTCATCAACTCTTTTCACCCGCATGCACACAGACATATTTCATCAACACCACCTAAATGGTGTTTACGCCATTTGTTGCACGCGTCTTGAAATGGATCCTGTGGATCTGTAACAGCACTTCACACAAAGATCAAAGAGGGTGTCCTCTGGCTTGCTAAAATAGCCTGTTCAGGTAGAACTTCCCGAAGGTAAAGTCACAGAACAGCTGAGATTGGAAGAGGCCTCTGGAGACCATCCAGCCAACCCCCCTGCTCAGCACAGCACCATGTTTTGAGTATCTCCAAAGATGGACACTCCACCACCTCTCTGGGCAAACTGTTTCAGGGTCTCACCACGTTTACAACAAAAAAACTTCTTATGCTTTAACAGGACTTCTTGTATTTCACTTTGTGCCCATTGCCCCTCATCCCATCACTGGGTACCAGGGGGAGGGTCCTAGCTCCATCCCCCCTTCTCCCTCCCACCAGACATTTATACACATCGAGCCGTCTCTTCTTCAGGCTGAGCAATCCCACCTCTCAGCCTCTCCTCCCACAACAGATTCTCCAGGGTGAGAATTCCAGATTCTCCCAGGTGAAATTCACAGGGTGAATTTCAGATTCTCCCTGTAAATCCCATTTTAACATTTTTTTTCCTTGCAGAACTGGGTGATTCATGACCCATCCCTTTCCTCCCACAAAGCTTGCACTCCCTCAATGCAGCAGTGCAGAGTGGCACCGCCTCTACTTCTGCAAAGTTTACAGTCACTGAGTGGGGACAGGGACCTTGTGCTGCTTTGCAGGCACAATGGAAGACTGAATTTCAATCCGGTTACACTCATTGGATACTTGTGTGGAAGGCAAATTAGGCTGCTAGGCTGCTACATAAACAGTTCGGGGTTTGTTTTTGGTTTGGGTTTGTGTTTGTCTGGGTTTTTTTTTTACAGCTCCTTTTAGCTCAAAAGACCCTTTTTTAATGATTTTGTTTTCATGCCATACTACAGCAAGGTAGAGTCTGGCTGGCAGATGGTGCAGAAAACACTTTAATCACCTGTTTAATCTAGATTTTATAACAAAACTTTTCTCAGCAGCCACAGTTCAATAACATACAAAGTTCATTGTGGTGTATGGTAAGAATTAGGGGATTTGAGGCTGGGATGAGGTGAGCACTGGGTGGCACAGCTCTGCACAGGGATCTTGCTCAGTGCGTCAATGTTAAGAAAAAAATAAAGTTGTAAATATGCATCTAAATCCCAACAACTTCTCAGCTCCTCAGAGAGTTGCTCCCTTACTATAAATGGAGGTTAGTACTTCCTCAAAGTGGTGGGAGAACATCACTGAACAAGACTAAGGAATTGAAAAGTTCCATAGCTTTTGGTAAAACACTCTTGGTGCAACTTCATTTTTGCTTGAAAGGCAGGGCAACAGTTATTTACTCTTAGTCTTGAGACTCAAGTGAAAACAGACCAGCTCCAACTACCTTTGAGATACCAGCTTCTGTTCTTCCCTTCAGAGCAAAGAAATAAATATAAAGAACAATATTTTTTTGTAATTTAAAGTAACAACTTTTCCATCCATGATGCTATTTGCTCTCAATTTGTCCAGGCATAATTAATTCCTAAAAGGAAAGAAAAGTAAAAAAGAAAGGGTAGGGGCAAAGGAAAAAAGAAAATAGGAAGTCAACAACACTGAGGTCTCGCTCTCGTCAGTTCATGCTGTTTGCAGTAGGTGCTCTAATTCTGAAGGGTTATTAACAAGTCAGGGCTGACTAACAGCCCAGGGAGCTGCTGCTCAGCAGGATGGAAATCTTCTGAGCATCAGAGGAGGAAGATGGAGGCATGTATCATTGAAAGACACTGGCTAAATGTTTGGTTACAATTCCTGTTTTTGAAAAAAAAAACTATTTTTTTTGTGAAAACACAGTTTTACTGGAAGGAGGGGAGCTATTTTGGAAGATAAAGCTGGATTCAGATGAAAAAGTTCACATCTGGTGAAGGCTTCATACACTACCTGCAGCCTGGAGTCCAGGCATGCCTTCCCTCTGCTCCAGTAGATTCATCCAGAAGTAAAAGAGATTAAAAGGAAATTCCTCCTCCCTGTGTAGACAGCAGATGGTGGATAGTGTGCCAGCTCAGGCAGTGGGATGTCTCAATCAGTTCTGCCTGACTGAGAGCAGGTTTCTTCTTTATATCATTGTTAACGTCTCTTTTTGTAGTTTTCTGTTGCTGTTGTTGTCAAGAGGTGAAATGTGGACTTTAAAAATCTTATAAATTTGCAGGGCAAGAAAACTGTTTCTCACCCTGCTCTAGAAGTAGTGGCAGTTCACTGCACACTGAAGAAGCTCATGAGAACATAAACCACTCCTGAGTCAGATAATGCTGAGGCTCTTTATGAGCAGAACAAGAATTTTACTCTTGCTGTTTAAAAGGCAGTTTTGAGTGAATGGACACCTTGTACATGACAGTTGGGCTGATGAAACAGTTTTTACAGTTCAAAGAGTTTCAAATGTAGCTCTGCTGGTGCAACCCTTTAGCGTGCACCCATTTATGTAGCTCTTGCCCATTTCCTACACCCTAGGATCTCACAGCAGAAAGGGGCTACCTGCAGCTAAATACTTCACTGATTCAGCAGTTCCTAAGCCCCCCCCAGATTATTTTTGTATGAGGCAGGAGAGACATTTATGCAACTGGGAACAAACACAGAGCAATGCTTCCCAGAAGGTAATGAAATACTGGCATAGTTGTCCCACCTGGACAAGCTGCTTGACTTTGCCTAAATGAAACACACCACACACAAGCACAGCTCTAAGAATTTCTAAAAGCCTAAAGTTCCTTTTGTTCTGTTGGCTTGCACAATTCTCCAGCACTTTGTGATATACCATACCAACGGTGTGTAAGAATATGTTGCATCATATTGAGTAACAGGATATGTTGAAAATTATTATTTAGGTGGCAAATATCTTTTGTAAAATGGAAGTGGTAACATGCAGCTATCAAAATAATTCTCACTAAGAAATGAACTAAATCTTTAATTCATTGCCGTTGTACAGCAAGACTCTGGGAAAATTTCTGGAAGCTTTACCCTTCCCTATGTGCCAGGAAAGACCTCTAACAAAATGCCTGGCTCATCTTACAGGAGAAGCAGAGAGCATGGGCAGAGCTGTATGTCATATTTAGTGCCTTCTTCAGGACTAATGGGAAACAGTTCTAGCTTTTCTAAGACAGGGAGGGGGAAAACCAAGTAGTTTTTCACAGGATGTTAGGGGTTGGAAGGGATCTCTGGAGATCATTGAGTCCAACTCCCTTTTTCTTTAAACTCCCAATTTTTTTTAAGTGAATCAATGTACCAACTAAGCAGGTCTGGTTCCAGTGGCTCTACATGACCTTCTGAACAATTGTCTCTGTGCCTGAGCAAGTCTGGGTTGTTTCAAGTTGCCTCACTCACAGCACTCTGGAACCTACCCCACAGTGCCTGCAGGAGGAGAGGAGCTCTCTTATAAAAGAGACTGGGAAGCAATGAATTAAAGAGGAACAGAAACAAAACTAAACTCTGACCATTATTTTGTGTATTACAGAAGCATCCTCTACTCCTAAGATTCTGTTTCTCCTTATTTTACTTCCAGTTTATCTTGTGCAGCTAATATTATTCAGTAAGAGACTGAAGCAATGTCTGATTTCACCATTGACAGATTTACCTATTGGACTCCAGAAGGCACTATGGCAAAACAGTGCTGTGTCTTGTGAAAGGCAGGTGGCAAATGCTCACACCAGGCCTCTCTGTTGGCTCCCAAGAAGGACCCACGTTACTGAATGGATTTAGATGTTTAAAGTCACCATACTGAAAAAGCATAAAGGATGCCACCAACTCAAACCTGTGCCACATAGCCACATAGCTCCAGTGTCAAACTAAAAGAGATACTCTTCTCCTACTCAGTATGAAGAAAGTATTCTTGTTGAAAAGGATGGCACAAGGTTTCAATTTCCTGACTTTGCTTGTGCGTTCTGTGGAAGCTTCCTGAATTGAGGAATTATGAGACATGGGCAGAAGGGCAGTTGAAAGGAGGTGATACCATGGCATGTCTCTGAAGCTCTGTTTCTGCCTTCCAGAAGGCAAAGCTCCTTCCCTGTAATGTTTGAAAGAAGCTGAAAGTTCAAAGATCATTGTCATAGTCTCTAGTCCTCTGGCTAAAGCTTGAAGACTGATTTTGTGATTAATCATGTTATGAGATGTAAAAACACTGCTATGCAAAGAATAAAGAAAACTTGCACTCTTTACAAAGTCTGTTCCCTGTGTGCCATTTGTCTGCCAGTCAAGAACCCACCTGCTAAAGTTAAGAAGGCTTTTGTGTGGCCATCACTTTGTAGCTTTGCAAATCATGGCGTGACTAAAACGTGAAGAGAACCAACAACATGCTGTGAGTCTAGGACTGCCTGACAACACACAAACAGCCCAGGAGACTAGAGAAGAGGGCGAGGGCTAAGGAAGCTGAGGAGCAAACTTCTCACGTCAGCAGAAATCAAACCCAATCATTTTCTTAGAGAAAACAGGCAACATCAAAGACCAAAAGACCACTAGAAAGCTGCTGGCTTGCTCAGTGTCACCAATTTTGCAATGCTACTGTGAAGTCTGTGAAAACTCAGTTTCCATTTATTTCTGAAGATCCTAGCTGCTGCAGAACTGAAGTCCGCTAAGAATCTCTGCTTTTGTTTGAAGTTCTCCAGCCTACCTCACTACAGAGGGAAGCCCAAGATGGCAATCCAGCAGCTCAGCAACTGGAATGCTTCAAACACAATAATTTTTTCCTTCTGACTTTTGAAGGTCTCATGCAAAGTTCACATCTATGCTACATCTGGCAATATATGCCATTTGCTCCCTGTGCAAAGTACTGCATCGCCGATTTAGGTGACTAAGACCGTACTGCAGTTGCAAACTGAGCCTCATCTTGAAAGTGACCAAGTCAATTCCTGAAATCATCACAAAAAAGCCCCAAGATATCCACTTACATGCTTTGCGAACATCCATGCTTCTAATGTGCAAAGAGTGAATTTACAAGAAATGACAGAAATGCTATACAGCCAGCTCCAGCCCACCTACTCTTCCTTGCTCTCTTCTGCTCTATGTGAAAAACACACTTTTAGAAAAAAGTATTTTCTAAGTTTGTATAAATTCTGTAGTCAGTTTCGCCTTGGAAAGCATGAGTAACCATTGCATTCCCATCCATTCCAACCAGTTCCAGCCAGTAAAAAAAAGGAGCTCTGTCCCGGTAGGGCAGTATGCAGCATGGACATACACTTTTAAACTTATTAACCAGTTTGCTGTCACATGAAAATTTATAGAAAAGGACTCATATGGTGCTAAGCAGTGATAAGAGGATACTTTCTGTTAGAGGCATCTGCAGTACTGTTCTGTTCTGGCCACTGATGACCTTCCCTCATTTATGTGCTCACCTCTTCATTAGGTTGCACAGCCCCATTCCCAGCTGCTAACACATTTTCAGCACATGGTAGCAGAGATTCAGGCTGAGAACCTTGGGTGCTGAAAAAAAGGGCTCACATTTCACTGGCGTAGAGCAGCACTACGATAGCATCTTGTGTAATGGGAAGCAATACTGATCTGTTCCTTGTGGCATCAGGGCCACATGAGCCCCAGGCACCTCTCCTCAGCATCACAGCTGAGCTGGAGTGGAGATTTTAAACACTCACTGGGGCAGCAGATACACAAGTCAGAGGTGCTTACTGTTATACCACTCTATTCCACTATTTATTTCACGATAGTTTGAGCGGCACAGAAAAAGAGCAATAAACTTCCTAAAATGCTTATCACGCAAATATATTCTTAGAAACACCAGGAAATTTTAAAGTATCCCATGGGGAGAAAACAAAACAAACCAAAAAAACCCACACAAAGCAAGTGATCCATTTACGGTGAAAGACCGTGACGTGATAGAAAATAACCAGCCTAGTGATATGCACTATGAGATTATAAATAATGTTTGACTGTTGGCTGTGCAATCTGTTTGCTGCTCGCCCACAGTAAATATTCCTCTCTTGCTAGAGCACTAGACAAGGAGACTAGCAGGCTAAGAGATAAATATGAAGAAACCCTCCTTTTAAGCAGCGCCAGTACACAGTGGTACAGTGCCATGATATAATTCATCGATGTAACTCAGTCAGAACAACTTAATTTCAGTTCAGGACTGAGATATCATGTGTGATACAACCGTGGGTAGAAAGGATTTCTTTCTGACAGTTGAAAAGGATATTGACAGAATGATGTGCTTATTCAAAACACCTCATCCCCTGTTCTCTCTAAACTTCTTCCTCAGTAGTTATTTCTTTTTTGAACCTGGAAAAATGAATCTTAAGGTTTTGTTTTGTGTTCTGGGGGTTACTCTCCCTGTGTACCACCTAGGATCTAGTTACTTGCAAACAGGAACCAAGCAGGTTCTGCAGCTGGAGATGCTAGGAAGAAGCCTTTTTTTTTTTTTTTTTTTTTTTTTTTTGCCCACACCCAAGAAACCCGTTTTTTTTTTTTTTTTTTTTTTTTTTTTTTGCCAACAGCCAGAACAGCAGCCCCCATGAGCAATACAGCAAGCTGAGGTGGAGCTGCAGTGGCACCTACCAATCACTAGGCATGTCTTCAGCTCCAAAGCACTCCCCTGAGGGAGATGCTAAGCCAGCTTATCCTGCTGGACAGGGTCGATGTATGAATTGTGCTATGTCAGCTACCTCTAAAAAAAGTTCTCGATGGGCAAGCCAAGTCCCAGGATGGTGTTAGAAATGCTCCAAGAAATGCAGCCACACCAGAAGAGCCTGCAGCTCTTACAGCACAACCACAATGACCCAAACAACTTGCCTCACTTTCTGATTATTAGCAGTTGGACATGCAAGGGCACACAATTTAGTGGGCACTTTGTATGCAAGCCTGGATATTTTTGTTTCAGTTCAGTCCATTTTAACAGTTTTTTATCAAAACCGCATTGCAGTAACGAGTGCATCTTTTTAGTCTTTCCTACTTGATATTGTTGCAACAGTATCATGGTAACTTCAAAACATAGAGGCTTGCCCTTCAAACAGCCTTGCAGCAGCCTCAGAGCACAAGGCTCAGAGAAGACGTGCTGCAAGGCTGATTCTCAGCTAGTATAAGGCACAAGACTTAGCACAAGGTTACTCCGCTTTTTGTCACCAGGAGGTAGAAAGAAACTATGCCACTCCACAGCTATCTTTGTACCGAGCTTTCTACTCTCTGGGCAGGGAACTGACACCATCAATCTTCCTGCTTGCGGCCTCTTTTATCAAACCCAAATCCTCAGAGCCTCTCTCTCATGGCTGCAGAAATAGCTCAGAGCCAGTCGTGAACAGTCTCTCCCACAATTAACTCCTGATGTTTACCTATGTGATTGCCTGTGGAGAAACTTCTGCCAGATGGGGTGGTGCAGTCCCAAGGCACATGTCTATTTAGAAAAGTGTGACTGTGAGGGAGCAGCATCGTTAAGCATCAGAGGAAAGAAGAAGTGGAAAGAAGAAAGCATATGCCAGTGTGCTTACTGTCAACACCTCTGCTTGCACTCTTCCATGCCTCCTTTCAAGAACTCCAGGAAAAGCTATTCTGGTTAAACTAGAGCATACAGTTTGTGTTTTTCAGTCATACGCTCCCTTTCAGATTTCTTTTATCTCTGAAGGAACAGTGTTGCTTATTGCTCTGGAGGGAAGCAGCATCTGTAAATGGGAAGAGGAGTAGATGCTGCCTCCCCGTTAGCTGTGATTTTCCCCACGAGAAGAAAACCCCCAGTTCTGGGGCAGAGACCAATGTTTGTGTGAAGGATTAATGGAAGAATCCCAGGACAACATGAATCTGCCTGCAGCACTGAAACCCCTTTGTCAAGCACATTCTTGTTAGTGATCATAGGTCTGTTGGACAGTGCAGAGTAACTAATCTTTTCTTACTAAAAGAACAATGAGTAAATCCTCTATCAGAGCTGCACACACTTTGACTTTTTTGGCAATGAGACAAATTACTGATGACGGTTCAAATCACCCTCTATCCAAGTAAATACCTAGATTTTGTTGTAAAGAAATTGTTTTACACATTTAATGAATATATTATCTAATTAAAGCATTTTTAATAATTTCTTTTACAAATAAAATAGTTCTTTGACTAACCATTTGTTCTTATAATCAAAGTCCCAGCTGAGAGGTACCCAAGCACTGAGCTGAGTAGTTTGATTTCAACAGCCTTTGCAGAACCATTCAATGTGAATGCTAATTATAACACAAAATGTGTTATTAATGGTCAATGGAAAATAGAATAAAGGCAAGGCAGCTTATCAAGGCTAGATAATTGTTTAATGTGACATAATCTTGCTGTCTTGATTGTCTTAAAGAAAGTTACAGTGCTACACAGGAAATCCTTGAACTAGAGAAGAAAAACAGAAGAAAAAAAGAACTGAACACAGAGACTGGGAACAAAGAAGAAGAAAGTGGGCAAAGACACTGTTCTGGGGGAGATGCTTGTGGCTTGTGTCTCAAGAGATGGTCTCAGGATTAATTTTATTCCATATATTCATTGGAGGTAATGGCATAAGACATTAAGAATAGGCTGGAAATAGCTGTTGTTGAAACAAAGAGGTAGAATGAAATATTGCATAGGAGTTATCCAATAACCTTCAAGCCCGGGTAACAGAAAACAGATAAAATTAAAGTTTTAGAGTGCAAAATGAGACTAAGAGATCAGTAGGAAAAAGGTGCAATACAGTCTGGGACCTCATTAAGTAAAATTGCAGGAGAGGAGAAAATAGCAGGTATATCAATAGATTGTAGCTCAGTTAGGTGCCACTGGTACGATTTGATAGTGGAAGAAGGTAAATACGATCCTCTGATGTACCAGAAGTGTTTCTCAGAGAGCAGACATTAATGCTGTGGTACAAGGCATCAATTAGTCTCTGCTGGAGTAGTAGAGCATCATCCTCATTCGACAGAGATTTATTCAGCTTTGAACAGGTACTATAAGAACACACAGGAATCGATGGAATGAAAACACACTATCTCAGCAGAGGGGAAAGGAGGATTGATTGGATTCAAGAGGTTGAGAGGCGATGCAGCTGTACAACACATGAAAGAAGAAAAAAGAGCTGTTGAAATTAAAGGGACAGGTCTGTGTAAGTAAACTTAGGCCTACATGATTTATAGCTAAGTTGTGGGAGGAAATTAAAAAGCAATGGTGCAGGGTGAGCAATCACAGCAGCTTCAACCTGTCTAAACATGAGCTATGTTTCCTATCCCTCTTCGCTGCAGCCTGTGACATGCTAGTGGCACATGCTATTTAGACCATAGCCAGATCTGCTGCCTGGAAGGCCAAGGCGGCCATGGTTTAGATTTCAGGTGGTGTGACTCCTGAAATACAGCTTCCACATTCTTCAGGAACACATAGCAAGGAAAACAAAGTAAATTTTGACATGGAACCCCCCAGAATGAAGAAAGATTAAATGAGTGCCTGTGGTAGGAAGCCCTTTTTAGACCTGCATTAAGCTGGAGCCAAATCCCTCTAAAGTCAGCCACAGGGACAAAACTCAGAAGGATCTAGCAGGCAGGAACTGATGCCTCCATCAGAAGAGATTCCAGCTGTCCTTCAGACTCCAGCGGCAGTGGCTCCATTTTTAACAAGTTCAGGTCTTAGTTGTGCTAGTAAGCAACAGACAGAAAGCAAAACTGTTGAGTAAACTGGCTGTTTGCGCTTGGTGTAAACACATTTATTAAACGATAAATGCTTAGGGGACAGTGGATAGATGTATCAACTATTCAGTTTGTATATAAGCAATTGTATTGTAAAAGAACTGCTTGAAGGAACATACTTGTCCTCTTTAGGGTTACACAGCCTGTGATTTTACCATAATAGTACAAAATATCACTCAGATAATGTTCACATTATCACTATATAGTGGTTAATTGAGGCTCTCAGAGTAAAGACAGCTTGTCCTGATCCTGTTGTCAGTCAGTGGGATGACCAGGGGTAGAACACAGAAATCCTCTCCCCGTGTCACACTCGGAGCATGTCACAACTTTATCCCTTCCCTTTCTGGGCTCCCAGAATATCCTCAGCCACACTGACTTCACTGTGACTCTGATTCACTATTGCTGCACTGTGATCTGGAAGCTGGAGAAAAGATGAAAGAACTGCAAGACTGATTGTTTTTCTTCTATTTACTCAGATATTTTTTGTCTGAGATGCACAGAGCATGGTCCGATGGAACATGTGGGCTGGGATAAGCCTGACGTATGGCGGGTGCAGATGGGAGGGAAGCAGCACTCACTGGCAAGCAGCTCAGAAACACACAAGCTTTCAATTTCCTGCAGACCCAACGTCCACATCTTTAAGCTCTCCACATGCCTATCTTCTGGGGTTTTTTGTTTGTTTGTTTTGTGTTTTTTAATTCTGTCATGTTGACTTTGCCCCAGAGACAGACTAATTCAAGCGATGAGAAGAGCTGTTACAGCAATCCCAAAGGGAGACATAATAGCACACCAGAACCCAACTGTTGTCTAATGGCAAACTGTCTCCCTTGGCTAGGAATCCTCCCATTAAAGGACCCCACCACTGGCTGGGTGGCAGAACAAGTACCCTGTGTATTAATACTCATGGGAGCACAAGATGCCTTCACTTTGCCACTCACATCTAGCCAGTGGGTCACTGTCTTACTGAGAGGCCTTTGGCAGTGAGTTAACTCTGATCACTCTTTTTAGAAAACGTATGGTGAGAAGAGCTGCTGTCCTTAGGAGCTACTATAGGTCTGTGCTCTGCAAAGATCCCACACGCAGTGCTAAAAGCGACTTCCCCAAAAATACAGCTAGTGCTGCTTTCCACACAACAAAATCTATGACCCACTTTGCTTTTTTAGTACTTAACACCAAACTTGATTTCATAAAAACTTGTACAGATTTTCTCTTTGGAGAGACCTCACCCATACCTACACCCTTAGCCCTGCCCGAGCTGCCATTGCTCTGGGCAAATCTAAAGTTCCACTTGGAATTTCGAAGAAATTAATCTGCTCCTTATGACTGACAGCAGGCATCTGGTAAACCTGTGAACTATGTGCACTAATCTGCTCAATTCTTTATCTTTCTGTCTTCAGTGCAAGGAGTTCACCTTCCACACAGGCTATGAGGCGCTCATACAGCGGCTGTTGGATGGGAGGAAGATGTGTAAAGATGTGGAGGATTTGCTCAAACAGAGGTAAGAAAATGAGAGTGAAAAATGTGTGAACAGCCTCCATTTTCTCTCCTGTTTGGCCTCTGGAAAGGAATAGGAGACTGCTTCTAAATTTGGTAGTGACACTAGTTTATACAGAGTAGCCTGAGTGGCTTGACTCATAGCCATTTGATGTGATTTGTGAAGGTAGAAAACAGATAGAAAGTTGAGATTTGAGAACAGAAGGTTGAAAAAATCAGAAATCCAGAGCTCCATTAGGACTGAGGTTATTATTGGTCCAGAATCAGATGGCAGCACATACATATTTCCACAAGCAGTGTTACTGAATTTCCCCTCTTACAGGGAGCAAATGACTTGCACGTTTTTCTTTCTCTTTGAATGGCTTTCGCCACAGACAGTTTCAGTTTCCTGCGACTACCAAAACCACCCATTTTCAAATATATACAAAGCTACATAAGCTGCTACCAAAAGCCTTTCCCAGAAAACCAAGAAGGCCCACATCGCTTGCCAGCCTTACCCGACTCTGAACAACAACTTTGTAGTTTATGTCTGTCTTTTACATGCCTCTTGGACACTGCTCAACAACAGCTACGGACAGCTGACACTTTTGTGGGTGAGAAAATGCACACTACACAGATGCTCTGACTTCTTTGCCATTCATTTTTGTACTTCTGACTTCAAAAAATATATCTGAAATTTGGTTCTGTTTTTAAGTGGCTGGGTTTCAACAGTTTCAACATGTAATGTGAGGCACATAGATGCTCATGAGTGACCTGTAGGAAACCCATGCAGTACAGATGATGTATTCAGCAGGTAATCCTAGAGCAGTTCTACTCAGAACTACCTCCTTGTGAATGTTGCTCTGCCTTCCTCAGTCACAGCCTGCTTTTTCTTCCCATGCTGTCCCTACCTAGTTTTCTGGATTTTGGTTGGTTTTCTGAAGGCTACTTTTCAAGCACTGGGGCTTTCAAGGGGATGTGAGCTGTCAAACTGAAAGCTGACTATTTCACAGAGTGCAAATTTTGAATTGCTTTTCTTGACTACCAGCAGAAGCATATTTTATTGCCTCCATGTGACACAGTCCTGAAGTCCCATCTCTCTGATGGTAACAGCTTCAACTGTTTATAGTACATCCTTTGTGACTCATAACTTACAGAGATCACAATTACATTGCTGGCTTCAGGAAGGTTCTGCACTGCAAGGGCTCCTGCAGCAGCTCCCCTAAGTCCCGAAACCTGTCTCAGAGCACAGAAGATGGTTGCAAACCAATGAAACTGCACCAGAGCTGTTGGTATGGCTGGCTACAAGGCAAGGTGCTCACTGACACCAAGATACAGAGGAACAGTTGAAAAGGTGGTGGGATGTTCTTCGAGACCCACCTCAACAGCTGCCATGCTGCAAAACTGAAAGACAAGCCCTCAAAACACTGGAACTCAGCAAAATGCAATAATAAAGCACAGTGTGACTGAGCGGGGAGGTGGATGGATGGATGGGCAAACCTGCCAGGTTGCATGGCCTCAGACCCACATAAAAATTCCTTTTTTGAGCAAAGAGTATGTTTCTCTAAATGCCAAGTTTCAGGCTCAAAATTGTTGAAATGCTTTGAAAGCCATTTGAGAACTGGACCCACCCAAAAGAAAATTTCCCCTAAAATCCTATCACCAGACTCTCTGTTCATTAATTTATTTTTGACCATTCAACAGTTTTTAGCAGCTACTCAAAGACTGAAAACTCATCTCCACGCTGGTCTTGTGCGCAGGAGAAAGGAAGTAACATATTTAGTACAAAAAAATTATTATTTCTTTAAAAAATACCAGATATCAGAAATTTCTTCCTGAGCTAGGGGAGGGGAAAACAGCAAAGAAATAATTGTATTTCTTTGATAACCACAATAAGACAACTACTTTCCTAAGTCACTAGTTAAAGTTCTCACTTCACATTGTATTGACCTCTCCATGAAACTGTGACAGCCTCACTTTACCACTAGCAAGGCTCCTTCCCCTTCTGGTTCCACTGCAGCTGTTCAAGCAGCACCTCGTGTTCCTAATGGTAAGAAATCTTCCTGCTACTCCTGCCTCTCATTTATTCACCATCTCTCTTGAATGGATCCTTTGAACCTACTCTTCACTCCCCTCCCAGCCTTCATTTTGATGGGTCAAGCAAGCCAGTGTTGTTTAGGTCTCTTTTGCAAAAAGACTCTCTGTTCTGAGCATCTTCACTACAATTCTGTACACCTCTCCTTCTAACTGATCCCAGCTTTTGGGGGACAGGCTTGTACATAGCACTCCACAGTCATCAAAGCCATGAAGATGGGCATCATTTTTCATTTCCTCTAGAAATAGCTCACCTGAGATATTTCAGAGGTAACTAATAGCACTAGGACTGAAGAGATAGGAAAATTAAAGAAATTATATTTGTCATGTTTTGTACTTCAGATGCAATTGCAAGATGCAGTTACAAACTTGATCCTAAGAGAAATTTGAATAAGTTCCTCTTTTGACAGAGCACAAGCAGAAGAGAGATATGGGAAAGAGCTGATTCAAATTGCCCGAAAAGCAGGAGGACAAACAGAAATCAAGTAAGGATTTTTTTTTTTTTTTTCCCTCTACTGCAAACAAAAGGATTTTGGAAGTGATATGACTCTGGTGTTTTGCCTGTGACTGGGGCCATAAGCTGCTCACAGCACTTACACACTTCACAATGAACAGGAAAAATAGGCAGAAACCATAGTCCCTCAAAGCAGGACACAAAAAAAATCTCAACGTGGGTGTTGCCTGTAGGTCTTTACTGAGGAATATTTTAATTTCAGGATTCTTAACAATGTTTAATATTTGCTTCCAAAAGCAATCTAAGTAATGGGGAAAAAAGGGGAAAGGAAAAGGTTGTGAAATGTTTAGGATGGTGGCTTGGCAACACTGGGAAGCTGATGGACACAGAGAGACCATGACAGAACAAACACAAAATGCAAAGACACCAAAAATTAGCTTCTGCAGCAGAAAAAAAAGGCTTAGCTTATGAATACAAACTTTAAAGCTCTTTGAAATTACTTAATTTGAAACAAATCAATGGAACTACTGAAATACACTAAAATGACATATATTTTTCTCTGTCTCCTCTACTAACATCTTAAATCATCTATAAATTGTTGGGAGGGGAAGATATATGTTGGCATGGAATTTAACTTAATAAACACTGCTGATAAACTGCTGCTATTATTGATGGTAGCAGCAATAATAAGATATTTTGTCATTACTGTAACAAGTAATAATAGAGAAATAAGGTGGCAGAGGATGATGATTTGGGGTCACAGAAGACAAGTCTGAAAGAGACCTCAATCTAAACACAAACCAGCTCTATTGATCCCTGGGGCACACTACCTTCATCCATCCCATAGCTCATTTCCTAATTGCAGTCTGCTTTTTACATCCATTTGTCACTCTCAGGGTGAACATGGTTTCCTGTTCATGGGAAAATGAAATGGGAAAATTTGACCTCAAACCCTTGCACCACCATGGCAGGCAAGTGCTGGGCGATCACCCATAGCACTTGCTATCAGTTCAGTGGTGGCACATCCAGGCTGACAGGGAAACAGTTGCATTAGAGCAGCTGGTAGTGCAGAGGCTCACCCTAGAGAATGTGCAAAACCATCTCTGCCTTGCCCCTGAGCAGTGCCGTAAGGTACAGCAAGGTTCCTAGCAAAGCCTGTTGGAGATGCTTGCTACCTTCCTGGTGTCTCAATTCACAGATCTAATTGGAGAAAAGGAAGAAGAAAAATTATTTTGATGTTAAAATAGCAGATTAAGGATGAATGGCTTCTTTCCAAACTAGAGACTAAGATCAGTGTTCCAGGATTAATGGAAGGCTCCACCTAAATTTCTTTACTGGCGGTGCAGGGCAGGCAGCACAAATATGTTCAGAAGCAGACAGCTTTGGCCGCCCTTCTCTGACTTAGTGGATAATTCACTGGTCTGACTTTTCCTAAGAGATTAGAAGAGCTTGATTTAGAGGCAAAGCCAAGTCCCAGAGCTGGGATATGGATCCAAGTTCCCCTCCAGTTAGTTTGGAGAATTTTGGACTCTGGCCCAGCTCCACTTTGATCCAGCAACTTTATATCTTGGCATAGAGAGAAGGCTGAATATACCAACAAAGCACGCTGCAGAGCTGATATCTTGTGTTTCCATAAACCCATGCCTGGCCTGGGTAGGGACCAGATTTGTGCTGATATTTTTATCAGAGCAAATGTCTCGCTGTGTCTGTTTTGAAGCAGAGGAAGGACACTTCGCTTTCTCTGATTCAGCATCCTCTGGCTGTTTAAGGAGTGATACAGATGGGCAGTGCAGGCCATTTGTCCAGAGTAAACACTTTAAATGCAGAGAAAACTAGGGTCTATTCAGGGCTGGAACAACTCAAGAAAATGAAATATTTGGTTTTAATGCCTTAAAATTTTTGACACTGTGTGAAGTCTCAGTTTAGATGACATCAGTTGCACTTCTGCTCCCAAGGTTGGTCCTTCAGTGAAACCAGAGGCAGGGAACCTATGTACTACCTGTAATAACAAAGGCTTGAAAGGACTATGCTACAACCATCCTCATGCCTTATTCTCACTGCTTTCTCTTTATAATACTCCTTATTAGTGCCTAGCACACTGAGTCCTAACAGTATCACAAGTATTTGGCAGGCTGAACAAGGCTGTTTGGATCTTTAAATGCAGCTTTGGGTAGCAGTGTTTCTCAAATAAAGCCTGATGAAGGTGTTGTGCATGTATTTGTACCTAAAACTTACCTTTGACAACCACCAGCAAAAAATGCAGCTCCCACCTTTTTTTTGCAGAACATTTTACCAGAACTTCCTGTGCCACCCTATGAATTGCATAGGAGCTGGAATTACTGATTTTAGATCACCCATTTTCTTGCTAATGGAAAATTATTATCCTCTAGTCTTAAATTCAGTCATATTTTAAACATCTCAGATACTAAAGCTTTCTCTCAGTTCTCCTGGGAAGTCATTTCACACCCCAGTAGTTCTCACTATCAGGAAGGTACCTGATAGCCTTTTAAAAAGTCGATGCAAAGAACATAGAAAATCCATCCACAACAACCACCCAAAAGCTTCCAGTATCAGGAAATACCCAGAAGACTTTAAGAGAAACAACCGCAAGGCCAATTAATTCTGCTTAGCACAACTTCTGAAAAGAATGAGTTGGCTGCAAAACCCTCCCATCACTCCACCGGGTCCAAGGGATGCTCTGTAGCTGCCTTGGAACGCAGAGCAGGAGAGCAGTGGGACAAAGCCAGGGCAAGCAGCAGCCCTGGCGCAGGGGCCTCTTGCCAGAGCATCTGTGGCAAAACCACTGCGCAGCCGATTCCAGATCTGCCAAACTGGAGGCGGCGGCACGGCTGCAATGGGCAGCCCAGCAGGGCCCCGTGTGCTCACGTCCCCCAGCACCAGTGAGAACGGCTCTTCCTGACTGCAGAAATGCGGTCCCTGGCAGCCACCCAGCTCTTCTGATCTCAAACCCTCAGAGGTTACAAAATGTAATGGAAAAACCCTTTCTCTTGCTTCCTGTGCTTGAGAGAAGGTCTGTTCCAGGGAGAAACTAGGCAGTGGTGGGGAGGTACTGGCTGTGTTGTCACTTCGGCACAGTCGCGACAGGCACAAAAGAAGGTGAAGAGAATAAGCACGATGAGTAAACAGAAGCAATGGGGAGAAGGCTGGAGAAGTCTATAGCACCCTGCGCCAGGTAATGGCCATCGCCGTAGAAAACTCTTCTCTCCCAAGCCTCCCCCATATTGTAAAATCTTCCAGTTTTAAATCAAAGAAAAATCCCAACATTTTTTCTGTCTCTCCCCTACTCCCCCAAACTTTTCTTCAGCTAGAGCAAACTGCTGAACTCAGCTGAATGTATAAATAGACTCCACAGCCCATTTTTATTTGCTGAAAGACACAAATGAAGACATATGCTGCTGACTCAAAAGAAAGATAGTAGAGAAGGCGCATTGAAACGTAGCTGCAGCTCTGGGATCACTCTCCATTGCTTCAAGAAAAATCCTAGTGACAGCAGCTAGCAGGTTTCCGTCCTATATACTGTCCAGCACGTGCTTGTTCCCCCAGCATCATTCCTATTCCCCTGATGGAGAACTGACCCCTCAGGGCCCAGCACTGCTCATGCTTGGCAGAGACAACTATGAGCCAAGACTGTACTAGGACACTGTACTACTGAGTATCAGCAGTAATATAACACCGTGCCCTGGGAGAAGAGGACAACCTGGTGCCTCCACCTGCAGGCTCCTTAGCACCAGAAATGAGAAAAATGACTTATGACCTGTGAGCTAGCAGAGACAAGTTTTTAGCACCGCTACCCATGTAATGACTTCAGTGAGGTCTTTGGTGTTGTTTTTAAGATCAGTATTGGAAATGGCCATGCCCAGCCCACAGCTGTAGAAAAATTTCCAACAAGACTGAAATGAGAGAGGCAGACATGCCACAATGAGGAAGATGTGCTGGAACCACTTTTTATTTTGTTATTTTTTTAAAAAAAGGAAAGACAGGGTTTCTAAAAGAAGCTGGTGGTAGTTGCCACAGACACAGCAAATGAATACTCCAGCTTCCAGTTCAAGAAATAAAAGTACCCTGTAAGTGCTGCCTAACAGGCAAAGGGCACAATCATTCAATAGTCCAGTCTGATTCAAGCAAATTCGGATGCTTTGGCTGCTTGCCCTTGCCTCGAGCCCTGCAGCTGGTAGACACAATTTCCTTCAGGGGAGGAAGATCACCAACCAGCAACACAGATCTAACTCAGCACTTGCCAAAGGCCTTGACAAGTTCATTCTAATGTACAGAAAGACGCACACACTTGAACCTAAGTGCAAGACTACAACAAAGGTCACACAGGCTCAGATCAAAATACCTTCAGCTTAATATTCTGTCCCCAACACCAGATCCCAAGGGAAGAGTAGAAGAACAGGGCAAGCATATGAGGCTATTTCTCCTAAAGAATATTCTAGCCTGGACAATTGGTAGTTCAGGGGTTGCCACACCACCAGCAGCTCTGAATATAATAGTCCCCAATGGATTTTTCCTGTGTCTTTTTCTTATTTGAAACCCCAAAACACTTTCATCTCCACTGACTCTTAACAGGAAAGGTCATTGTTTTACCTTAAGTTCAGAAGTGCCTTTTCCTGCCCTGACTGATTTTTAGCCCACCTCACCACACTTGTTGTGTTAGATCAGAGACACGTGACAAAGGTAGACTGGCTTCCTTACGGTGGGGTTACTCAATGCACTTCTGCTCTTGTGAGCTGCACTTCCACTGCCTGTTCCTGTTCTTATAAACACACTGAGGTCCATAACAGCACCAAAACTATGGGAAGGGTTGGCTGCTTCCTTCAAGCTAACTACCTGGATGTGCCAGCAAGGGCCTGGATCCAGACTATGCCTGGGAACAGCAGTAGCTGGGGAGTCTTAGTGAAAGCACTGGGAGGACAACAGATATTGGAAGGGAGTGTGAGAGAACATCGGTTGTGAATGTACTGCTTGAGCAAGTCAGACCTAGGAGAGGGCAGGGCAGCCCTCCAGCTGTGGGCAAAGCGTGAGGATCACAGCAGTCAGGGTGGAAGAATGGGTGCTGCACAGAAATGGAGCTATGGAGCTCACCTATCACAAGACAGGGCTAAAGCTTATTTTAAAAAATGTCCTCATTTCTAGCTTGTATTAATTTTAAAGCCCTGTTATCTCACTTTTTTAATTACAAATTAAAAAAAAACCCAAACTAATCACAACTTCAGAGTCTCTAATCATAAAAGAAATTATGAAAAGATCACTACATGCCTACAGTCATTTATTCCTGGCAAACACCAGGTAACCCCAATATCCAGTGGGGGAGAGGAAGCCCACTTTAAGACATTTAAACTGCAGCATAGTTTTGTACTCTCCATATTGTGTTGCACACATGGGAGAGGATATACAGGAACTGGAGGTTTTCAGCTGCATTACAAACCAAGATCACGTTTCCAAGCGTTTGCTGGTAGCTCACACAGTACTGAGGTCTCAACGCACTGCAGATGATTCTCAGCAGAGCTTGTGCCTTTAAGAGTAAATGTCTTTCAGGCTGGAAGGACAGGGAATTTCCATGCAGTAGCTTTGGGCAACCCTTCAACAGAACAACATGAAACCAGAATACAGTACAGAACCCTGTTTTCAGGTACATCCTCAGCTTCTGCTGAAATGGAGCCTCTGGGAACCCTGTTCTTTTGCAAAATAACTGAAGCAAACACACAGTGGCTGTTTGAATGCTGCTGAGTCTGACAACAGCTATTTTTGTCATTTGCTCTGTTTGTCTCTTCTCATGTATATGATTTCCTACTTTTTTCTTTCCCTCTTTTCCACTACCATCTTCTTCAGTCCTCAGAAAAGGGTAGCTCCTTCAAGCCCACATCTGCTCTGCCCTTCTCTGCAATGCCTGAAATAGAATATTTCAGTGAGTGTGAGGTGAGGGCATCTGTAACAAAATGCCAGTTGCTGCTTCCCGTGTATAAATACAGTGCATCTGTCACTTAATATACAAAATCCTCTGTATTATTCACACAAAGCAGGCAATTTTGAACTGAAGCTGAAAGTCATTTTGGAAGGTCACATCCTTCAATGGTTACTTGTACTCCACTCAAATGTCCTGAACTGGCACAAAGTTTATACACTTGTACTTTGAACTTGAAGGATTCTGAAAATGGACTCAAGCCCATACTCTGCAAAACCTAAGCTTCTGCTCAGTTCTTGTTAAGTCCCATCTAGATAAGCCCACTGGTGATGAGGACAGGCATTTTTGAGCAGTGCTGCTCCCTTTCCAAGAGACACGAGGAAATTTAGTTTTATGTTAAAAGTTAGAAAAGTTGTTTTGATTGTTTTATCCTTTGATTTGAATAGCATAGGTCATTCCGGAGTTGCAATAGGTCTATTTTGTAGTCTGTGGGCATAGATTTACAGGGAAGAGAAGGTACATGGAGATGTCATCCTGTTTTCTCCCCTGCTCCAGCAGAGTCTGGGGTCCATACTCTCAGTAACCGGCCCTGGGAGTGATGATACAGCCCCCTTCCCATTCAGTTTAGGGCTGTTTCCACTTCTGACACGTATCTGAAAACATCCAAGCACCAGAAGCAAAACATGCAGATGCACCACATCACTAGAAGAACCCTCCACATTTGTTGTTAGTTTCATGAAAGATGTGCTACACCCAACCTGCACTGCAGCCTTCCTGTATTAGCTGGTGTAAGTACTCATACTAGCTCCTGCATTGCTATTATGCATTTACAGACAGAAGCGTGGACTTCCCTGGTCAGAGAAAGGGCGCTCCTCTTGCCTGTCCTCCACATGTGGCTTCAACATCACACCATAGTTGGGCCACGTGCAGAAATCTTTCCAGTTGCACTGAATGGTTTTGCCTTTCTGTTTATAGCTCTTCTGCGAACAAGAAGAAAATACCCTGGCAAAACTAATTCTTCGGTGTTTTCACCACATCCCCACAAAGCAATGTTAGACATGTGAAATATTGTGCCTGGCCTGGGACTTGGCAGTGACTTTGTTACTGTCCTGTTAAAAGAGTACATCACCTCCCCCTTTTTTCTTCTTCAGAGTCCCAGGTGCAAATTATTTGAGACCAGATGCTTCTGAACTTGTTTCCCCACAATTTGCAACCACCACTGGGCTTCACAGAAAGAAATGTTGTTATAACTACACTGGGTCTCCCCTGTGCGTCAGGAGGAAAGACAGATGTTAACCATGGCCTCGGAGGAGACTGGCATTTGGATGGTTTCATAACCATGTTATCAGGATCTAAGTCACAAGAAGCAGAGGGTGAATAGGACTGCTGGAAAGTGGTCTGTAGAGTTCATCTGGCAGAACCTTCTCTCAGTTTCAGAAAAAATATTTTAAAAAAATCACAATAACAACAGAACAATTTAGATCATACTGATATTAAAATGGAAACCTACCAGAAAGGAAGTTGGGGTTATTTCACATTTCTTTTCACCAAGCAAAGGTAGAAAACAAAGACAATTTAAAAAGAGCTGTGGTTTTCCGGTTAGAAGAGCCTTCTGCCTTCCTGTGTACAAGATGTAAAGGGACTCTCTAAATTATTCAGTTAAACCAGTCTCTACAAGCAAAGTACTGAGACAAAAAAAAAAAAAAAAAAAAAATCAAACCCACAAGCCTAAAGTTAGAAAAAAAGAAAAAAAGTCTGGTGCAACCGTGTATGTAGTAAGTCTACCTGTTACCTAAGCACTGCCACTGACAGAGCGCTGCTAATTGCATATCTGGCGCTATAAAATTAAGCTCGAGTAGCTGGAGACTACAGCAAATGAAAGCAGCAGGCAGGGGCGGTGCTCAGGAAACGGCAAGAATCTGCTCACCACTAGATGGCAAAGATCCCCAGGAGCTGCTGCAGTGGCTGTTGCACAGGCTCCAACTGTTCCCTGTTATTCCGGATTCAGACTCAATCCAGTTCCTGCCAGAAACGAATTTTGACAAATACGATCTTTAGATGTCGAAGAGGGAGTCGTTTAACAAACGTGCACAGTGAATTTGTGTCTGCCCCTATTTTCAGTGAGAAACTGCAGGAGGCTCCAGGTTGAGATACCCAAAGGGAAGGCTCGTGCTTTGTCTTTAGCCACAGTGGTTTAACAGTCTTCCAGAATTTACATAGATATATCAGAAGTAATTAAAAAAAAAAAAAAAAAAAAAAAAAAAAGGAAAAACAAAATTTTTAAGTTTTGCTGAAA
>NW_008607912.1:31344-69079 GCF_000691845.1 Merops nubicus
AGGCAAATCACAAATTTTCAGTTTTGCTCGAATTATTTTCAACTGCAGGTTCTCTATTTTGGTTACAGAACAAAAAATCAGTGACTACAGCAATGCTAAGCAGTATGATATACTGAGAGGATAAAACACTCCTAAAGAGCATCCATGAGGGTGAGACATCCTCACTTTGGATGCCTCAGAAAAAAGCTCTTACCAGTCCTGTTAGGAAGTCCAATTTACCCAGAAGAAATGGGTGATAGTTACTGCACATACAAACCAGCACAGCCAAAATTAAAACCTGCTTCCGTGTCAGCTACAGGAGCTGCTGCGTTTAAACCTTCCAAAGCCCTGGAGTGAGATGTTTCACCAACAGATTTGGAGCAGAGAGCAGCTGTGAGGAGCTGATCTATAGCACTGCTGCTGCAGCAAGCACAGCCCTGCAGCCCACAAGTCAGAAAAGAAGACCTGTAGATGGATCCATGGGTCAAAATTGGATTTATTTTTTCTCTCCCACACATAACTTATCACAATGACATATTTGCTATACTCCCTTAAGCCCCGCAGGGATGAGGGATCTGAATCATTGATTTTAGAAAATTATTATAAAAATAATGTAGGAAATGGCTTAAGTCTATTTCAATCTACTTATGGGCTGTGGCCTGGCCCCCAGTCAGCAGCTAGGGAATTGGCTGGACAAATCTTTCATACAGGGAGCAGAAGGCCAGAGCTTTGTGAAAAGGCCATTAAAGACCATGCAGAGGGCAAACTGGTCACTCTCAAGGTCACAGCCAGGGGCACTTTTAGACCAGAAGGCACAGCCATTCTTACAGAAAGGCAGCAAAAAGGAGAAAAGCTTCACGTATGGCTTATCATCATGAACTACTGTGGTCGCTCAGATACAGATACCCAGAAACCAAAAAAAGAGTCTAACTGCTTTTGTCCTTGATACATACTGAGAAAGCGCTATTTTTCAGTATCCGCTACAACAGCTTTGCCAGTCTTTGCATAATCTGAATCAGCAACAGCAAAGGAAAGAAATCTCTCGAAACAATAAATCAACACAGCGTGCAAACAGTGCGTGCAGTTTGCAAGTGGCCTCTATTTTTTAAATTCCACTATTTTCTTACTTTGGGCATGACTTTGTTAGCAGACTTCCACACTAAAAAAGCAAATATTAGTTCTTGTATATATTTAATGTTTCAAAATAACCCACTAAGGCTTTTAGGAGAGGAAAAGCTATCTCTACTGCTGCTATCTCTGCTGATATTCACCGTGCCTTTTAATTTCAAGGTTCTAATTCATTTACATGGAAAGAATACTGTTTGTTTCCTTTTTGTTGTGAAAATATAGATTCCATCAAAATTTCACACCAGACTGATTTTTTGCCAAATAAACCTTCAAAATGTTTAAGTATTATCAGGACAATACTGAAAATGCTCAGTCCAGCATGTTTTCCCCGACTTATCTCTGGAGATCAACCACAACCAATCTAGTTGAAAGCTGACAGAAGCAAACAGCTCAATACTCATCCTTCCTGGCTGAAAGTCTTTTCCTTATACTTCTACAAATTTAAATTTGGAAGTGGATTGCAAAGCTGTTACCACTGAGAGGCCCAGCCTTTCACCTTACTGGTGCATTTTTCTTATACCTCGCAGTGAAGCCTTGCTACTAGGAGGGCAAACTTTGATTAGGAAATAGATGTCCAGTCTAACTTAACAGAGGCAATGAGGTCCTTTCCTGTGTCTCTTATGATTCCTGAAACAGCCCAAGGGATACAGGTTTTCCATACTCATCTGCAGTTGCACATGGCTGGGATGCATCCTCTTCTGGGCTTCTCCAGTAGCCAGGCTTCAGCCACAGAGCCTTCAGGGTCTTCATCAACTGGCTTTTCTCCTGGACTCCCACCTGGCCCAGGCCAGGACTCCATTGAGATCCCAGAACAGTTTCCTTCAGGGAACAGCATGCTCTGGGTCTTGAAGAGATGATTTCTAAATTTGAAAAACTCCTAAATCACACCACAACCCTGGCTCCTGCCAGCCTGCAAACTCAGAGCTAGAGGAACTTCATAGGTTAAAAATGCCTTTTACAGACTATGCTCTTTCTTCTCCCATCAACTCTAGGCTGTTATCTCTGGTGCTTTCTTAAAATGGATTCTGACTTGCCACAAAGCAGGCCATCAGGCAGCCCATCATTACCCTTTCATGCCCTTCTGGAACTCTGCACTGCAGAAGCACTTAGTCATGCAGGTCCATCCACCCGAGCAGCACAACGTCTGCTTTTGCTCATCTTCACAGCCCAGCATCGAGGCCTGATTTCACAGCATGGTTTATTCTTGCTGTGCTTCTGGGACATTGAAAACCCCCAGGAGCATCAGGGTTTCAAAGCCTCCGTAGGCTCTCTGCCCATTTCTGAGTCTTTGCAAGGAGAGTGAGCTGTGTGTGCCACACGAGGGTGCTCAGAAAGCATGGTACAGAGGATGCTGCACAGCAGAGCAGCTCTAGCTTCAAGGGTGACTGAGGAGGAAACATTTGCTGGTGCTGCATTCAACACAGAGGGTGGAGCTGGTTTTTCTCTACCCTTCAGACTAATGCTCCAGAACCCAATTCCCCCCTGACTGTCTTTATTTCACTCAGTTGATGTATATCCACTGGCAAGGTGCAAGAGTAGAGAAATGTCTGTCAATGTTCACAGTCACAAATACAGTGGGATTAAAAGAGAGGGTGAGCATAAAGAGTGGTGCAATTCCTTGCTTCATGGAGCATTTTATTGCTTTTCCTGATGCTAACAGATTGATGCTATTGTGCTTGTTAGCATGGTCAACTTTTATTACTAGACTATTAAGAGTTTTATCACTATATGGATCTTTGAGATTCTGAGGGAAAGTTTTTCCTCTAGATTCACAACCCACCTTTAAAAGCCTATACTAATACAGTGCACTTGTTTTTGTCTCCCAGCACACTGAAGGCAGCATTTGAGAGGCTCAAGCAACGTAAGTTTTTACAAATACCTTTCTGATCTGGGTAAAACTGGCACACAACGTGTTCATCCCCTCTGGGGTATTTCATCCTCTTCTCCACTCTATTTCCAACTTTTCTGTCGTGGTCTGTAGCATGGAGAGTGGAGCAAAAGGACACCTGCTGGGAGTCCCCAAGGCCAGGTACTCTCCAATGGCAACAAAAGTGGCTTGTTCCTCAAGTTAGTTTTATCTGGATCAAGTCACAAAATATCAATTCTGTTCCCCCTTCTGCAAACTGCTGACATCAAAACAGCATGTTTTCTAAATGTGCCCAAGGCTAAAAAAAAACCTTTCACACAGAGAAAATGCAACACCATCACAGCCAACAGGACAGCTTACCTGGCTACTGGCACCTGCTGTTTTCATAAAAACACCCTTTTGAAAAGCAGCTGGTGAATTCAGGTATTTTTAGAACCGGGATGGGGGAGCTCAACATTGCTGGGAAACGTGGGGTTCCATTTCAGAAGCACCAAAGCCGACAAATGCAGAGAAGTGTGGATTGGCGACCTGCAGAGCAGGATGGCAGGTTTTGTTAAGTTTGGACAATCAACGCGGCTGAGGTTTTTCTTGTAAGCCTGAGAAAATTCACAAAAGTATCTATCAAATAGCAAATGTTTATAGTTAGTGGATTCTGTTGGCTGCTCGCCTGGACAAGTATGTAAACATCGGCAAAATTTCTCACTACAACTCTGAGCTATCCCAGAGTGGACAGGGCGCATGGACAGAGCGTGGACAATGATTATTATCCAATCGGTAATTCAGCTTAGGCATATGAACAGGCTTGTTAACCTATGGAGTTTGGGGGGCTGTCTCTTGGCTGCTAGAAAAGGCTGTAAAACTTTGCAATAAACGGATTTCACGGCAGACCCCCTGGAGTGCTTCTCTTCTCTCCGGAGCCCCTTCCCGACAGAGAAGTTACCAGCTACGTCAAACAGTATCAGCCAGGTGCTCTGAAATTCAACCCATCTTTGCTGACCCTTGGAAATTATCAGCTTGTAACCTTGTCTCATGACATTAGTGCAAGGCTGGACGCAAGTGGCAAGCAGCTCATAAGAGCAATGACAATCCAGCAGCATAGTGGAAGAATAGCAGACACAGGGGTGATGATGCAGTGCAGAGCTCCTTCCCTCCCCCTGCACCAGTTTATGACCTCCAGCTCCAGAAGAAAGGGGGGTGGCTGGGTTTAATGGGGCTGTGAAGAAAAGCCTCTGCACTTGCCAAGCCTGCTCTGAGTGGGTGCTCCAATTCTGCAGCAAGGACTCTTGTTTATGCATTTTGCAGGCACTGAGAGGCCCTGTGATAAGTTATGTGAACTCTCAGCAATGTCAGTGCCTGCAGAAAAACAGGGAAGCCTTTTGTAAGGCTGCTCTGTTCATGACAAGTCATACAGCTGCCACACCCCAGAAACATCTCCTGAAAAATGTGACTTCATATTTAAAAAAATTTCCACTGACTTTATATGAATTCTGATTTGCTTTAGAAATTGAAAGTGTTGGAAATTCTCATATCCAGCTGGCAGTAATGCTGAAGGATGAACTGAAAGGGATAGAGGCGTTCCGAGAAAGACAGAAGGAGCAAAGAAAAAAGGTGAGGAACTAGAGAAATGTTGAAATGAATTGGTCAATGGTCCATGCTGATGACCTGCCTCCAGCCATAGGCTGTGAATACTGCTATAGATGCTAAACATGCCCAGTGTGCCCTGTTAACTCTATATACGAGACTGTGGAAGAAAATCTCTCTCTGATCCCAGCTGGAAATAAAGTAGTGCTCTGGACTCAGGAAAGAGAGGCTTTAGTCACTTTTACTCTCTCCTGTGTAACTACAGATACTATTATTATTCCTTTAAGAACTTAATCCTTCCTTTTCTCTTTTTTTATACCTTTGCTAATTGGGTTTCTTTGGTATGATCCCGTGTGATCTCCAACATGGTCTAAAATAAAGGGGTAACACAAACATTTAAAAACATAAAAGCAAACAAATATCATGCTGAATGCAACACCAATATATGCTGAATTAAAAATACGTGGAATAAACAGCATCTAGTTGGCGTTGTATAATAAAAATCAGAGTATATTTAAGGCCACTTAATCCTCTCTGATCTCGTCAAGCTTTAAGTCCCTTGAAAAAGTAGCCCTCTGTACAAACAACAGTGGTCGCTCTTACACCTCTAGTTCCACAGGGCTGAAGACAGGACAGTCATTTTGCACTGAAAGCACCAACTGATGGAAGAGTAAAATAAAATATCCAGTTCCTTGCTAATTTGAAACAAGTGAAAATGCTTATGACAAGCACCCAATGCCATCAATATCTTGTGCCTACAGCTCTGGCACACAGGAACATGCAATATCAAGGAGCTCTAAATAAGAGAGTGGGTAAAACCAGTGCTGCTGCTGAGATTTGAGGTCCACAGAGATCTGATGAAGCAAATAAGGCATATAAAAGACAGACAGCGTGACCTTGCTCATCAGCATTTGTATCCTCTGTGCCACTTTGCCACTAGGATTTACCAAAAAAGAGAGGCTTTCTTTGCTGTTGAAAACCATAAGCCTATAACTCAAGTGGAAACCATTAGAGGAGCCTGAAAAAAACAGGGTGAAAACTGCTTTGGAGTTTAGGCAAGCTTTTATTCTCTGTCCAGCACGTGGCTGTGAGGAAGTCAACATTAGATGTGCTAGATTGTGTCAGCATTTTTGGTAATCTCCCAAACACTGTGATCTGTGTTTCACTGTAGCTGCTCTCAGGACTTTGCTATTCAGCCCAACGTGAAGCAAGCCTCTCGGTAGCCCCGGAGAGCATTTTGCTTAAGCAACACACAAAGATTAAAGGACCAAAATTCGCACTGAAGAAACCCACACCCTGCCAAGTAGGAGCATATCTCAGTGTCACATGAGGCTGGGCATATCATAACTAAAGCCATGAAAGAGAATTCAGCTCTGCCCTTCCAACACTGACTAGATGATGGTAAGGAAAGCAAATTGCATTGAGCATACATTGGCCAGAAGCACTGGAATATAGATTACACAGAAATTAGTTTGTATTTAAAATGGACAACTACCCTTGCTCACATGGGTGAGACTGTGGTTTGGGTCTGCAAAGACAGATGAGAGATCAGGCTCTTGCACAGGCAAAGGAATTCTGCTGGCAGAGCTGATGGGCACTGGGACTGCTACGTTATTTAATCTCCTTAAGAAAAAAAAAAAAAAAAGAGGAAGAAAATTAAGATCTACATCCTCTCTGCTATTAATGGAAACCACTGAAGCAGAATTATCTTGGATTACACTTTTTACCTGGCACTTTGATGCTCTCTGTATCACATAGAAACCTGTCATTTATAAAAGCAGAGTGAAGGAATTTTCCCCACAGGCACGTGGCTTATAGAAAGGCTGTGGCAATGGCTTTCCTAATCCTGCCACTAAAAAAAAGGCGAGGAATAAGTCCAAAGCAAGGAATGCTTACTTCTGTGTGTTTCTTACAGTACGAATCTGCAATGGAGCACGTGCACAAGAGCAAACTCTCCTTTTATAAGAGAACAATGGAGGTAAGCAAGGAGGTTTTGTGCAGGTTCCTTGATGCAAATTCGCTCCAGTTTGAGACAGGGTGAAATCTGGACCACACATGTACCTATATTTAAAGAAAGGTCAAGAATGTGTGAGCGTGCAAGAGTGTGTGAGAAAGAAAGGATATGATTCCTGCTAAGAGGAGGAAGCAAATCATCCCTGTCTTGTACACTGAAAAGCCTCCAAAACAAACACTTAGAAAGTTAATATGAATGAGCAACTAAATTTTTTCTAGGCAAGAATACTTACAGGAGCAAATGTTATTTTTCAGCCTGTGTAAATACCATTTTTAAAATAGTGCAGGAATCTTGTGAACAGGAGGAAACCTCTGTGCTTGGAAAGCTCACAGGCACAGGAACTAAAGGCAGCTGGTTTTGGTTTCCAGTGGGCAGCTGCCTCTAAAGAAAAGTAGCTGCAGACTACTGTCAGTGCTTACAGATGGAACTGTATTAACAGCTTTTATTTAAATGTGGTTGTTCCTAGGGAATCTCTAAGACAGGGAGGTCTTTTGGTGCAAAAAAGGATTTTTGTTCCTTCTAAGGACTACACTGAGACCATTATGGGGTGCTGGCTCTGTCTCACAGCTTGGAGCAATGGGCAAGGTAACACAGTGACTTCAGCCACCTGATGCTCCAAGTGACACTATAGAAATGACAGCCCATCCCCACCAGCACCCTGGGAATGTGCACTCCTAATTTTGTCTCTACACTGTAGCTTGGACAGATGCCTGATGCACTGATGCTGCTTGAGCTGCCTGAGTATTTGTGACCACCCCTCCAGGGAGCTGGCTGCAATTGTACAAAGCAAACCACTTCATGGCTGCAAGAAAAGGACCCAATCTATGCTGGTAGCCCCTACTCCCGTTTTTCAGTTCTGTTTTTCTGTCTTCTTATGGTGTTCCTTGGGAATTTTTTCTGTTGCCCAAACTTGGGCACTGATTTGCTTCCCTAGACTGCAGAAGGGAAAATGTCTAGAACATCACGCTGGAGACAGCCCAGCCTTGTTCCCTAACCCAAACCCTCACATTTGATTTCATTTCAATACAGTCAAAGAAGACCTACGAACAGAAGTGCAAGGAGGCGGATGAGGCTGAGCAGTCCTTTGAACGGACAAGTGCTACAGGCAACCAAAAGCAAACAGAAAAGGTACCTCAGATGGCAGTGCTACTTAGAGAGAAAACTGTGAAAAACTGGTGTTTTTTCCTTTTCATGGTACAAGAGAATACACTCAAACAACTCATTCTGTGGGATGCCAGTGGCTGCTTTCTCTTCTAATTGACCCCTCAGAATCAAAATTAAACCAAAGCACCTTCCCAAGGAGGTCTTCCTTCACAAACTCCTTTGGTGACTCTGATCTTGTTCTATGATAGGCCAAGGGTTTTAAAAAAAGTGGGAAGGGACTAAGTTATCTAATTAATTTATCTCCAGCTATGATCTAATTGCTGTAAGAATCCTGAAGGAAAACTGAATGAGATTTTTCTCTGAAACTATTTATAAAAAAACAAACAACAACCCAGTCGGAAGTATGTCATGCAGTCAGTTTCAGTTTTGCCTTTTGTTCATTTACATTTAGCAGGCATAGTATCTTACATTAAAATGCATATTTTTCCTCAACATTTTTCTCCTTACGGTTAGTTTAATTTCAGCTAAATTTACAAACTCAAAAATAAATCATTGGAAATTAAGGCACTGCAGTCCTTCATTGCATCGTCTTGATACTTGTAGCTGACAATTCACTAACTTTTAATGGGAACATTTTACAGCAGAACAGATGGAGAAAACAAAATAAATGAACTCCCTTTGGCTCAATAAAAATCAGTGCGGTGTAAGCAAAAAGGATCTAAAATCATCTCAAGGAGCTGGGGGTGGGTGGGTGGGTGGGGTATAGAGACTCTAAAAACAGCATCAGAACTTCACATTTTATTTCCAGCATTTACTGATCTTTGATGAGCAAAACCCCTCCAGCTTAGCTGTAAAGAGGGAATGAAATCTTGGCCCTACTGAAATTACACCAGAACACTTAGCAGCTTCAATGGCATCAGAGTCTGACCGGTCTCCTTTCATGCAGAAGGATCCCAGGGTGCTTCGTTGCCATTACTTCCACACACATGCCAGCACACTTGAAATGCACAGAGGCGACTCACAAGAAACACGTCAGCTCTTTAATTCTGCCTAGCACTCATAAACAGTTTGAGCCAGGAAGCAATAAGAAGGAAGCTTATGTTCCGAGCTCACTGCACTTTCTCCAGACAGCTGTGATGAGAAATGTGGTCGTAAGAACCCCTACCTGAGCCTTGTCTTGAAGGGCAGAACAGAAGAATGTATTACACGGATGCATAGAATTGTGCATTAATGTGCTGTCATCACCATCTGTGCCGAAAGATCTTGGAGTACAGAGCTGTCAATAATAGCTGTATTTTCATTTGTTAAAAGCTGCAAGTTTAAAAAAAAAGTTCTACTTAGAGTGAATTCTGCTTATAGGCTTCTGAGTTGTTATGGGAAATAATCTGGCATTTGCAAAGTATTTTAAAGGCTGTGTTCTTTGCATCTCTGTGCTACACGCGGATCTTGGAAGATTAATTCTAACTGCCGTTTATTTATGTTTATAAATATCTATTAGAAAAGCACATCAAACACTGGAGAAAAAACAACTCAGCCAGCAGACACAAGCTTCAGGCTGGATCATGCCAGCACCAAGCTCCTATGGCGGGGAAGTCTGAATGGAAACACATAAATTGCCAGATTTCCCTCAAAGTCAGTAGACCTATGTCTGCAGCTGTGAAATTCTGGTCACTTCTCCGTAGTATACATTCAACAGATCCATGCATAAAGGTGGGGCAGCCAAGAAGTGTTCACATATTTGAGCCTTATTCCTAGAAGGGGCAAAGGAGCAGGCAACGCAAAAACTGTGGCAGAAGCAAAAAATAGGGTCAGAAATTAATTTGGGGTGTTTCTTTTCCTGTTTCAGAGTCAGAACAAAGCCAAGCAATGCAGAGATGCAGCAAATGAAGCAGGTGATGCTCTTTTTTCCAACTGACCTAAGAATTTTTTCAGCAAAGATCCACCAACACACTGATTTTGATAAAGCACCATCCAAATCACCCAGGCTGGCTCTGTCTGAAGTCTGTTGAAAGTCAGCTACCCAAAGATTATTGAAGAAGCTTCTAAAGAATGGCAACCTGATAGTCATCTACATTCACTTTCCCTTGTGAAAATGGGAGTCTCCTGCTTTCATTAAAGAATTTATAGAAGAAACCCTTTAGGGACTTCACCCAAAAAAAAAACCAACAACAAAAAAACAACAACAACAAAAAACTCATCATGAAGCAAGCTCAAAAGCATAAAAGAATGACACTCGAATTTCCCCTAGCCAGCCCGAGCCAGACACAGAGTCCCCAGGTTCCATGTACATGAACACAGTAGCATTCTTCTGCCAGAAACACAGTATATATCCAGAAGGACAGGCCAGCAGACATCTGAGCTCCTTCATGAGTTCAGACTTGTCTCTCACTGTTCATGTAATGTTTTACACTAAGTCACGTGGCTTACCTGGCTGGCTCAGCACTAAAAGAGAGCAAGGATGCTCAGTGCCCAAGCACAGTCCAGGCTCTTCATCTCTGATTTGCATTATCCCCACTGTAAAGATTACAGATGATCTGCAAACCATGTCCAGAGGGAATCCTTACTCTAGTAAAAGCTGCAAAGAAAAAAAACAAATATCCTTGTGGCCCACTCCTTTCAAGCTGAAACATCTTTGTGATACTGCAGCAAAGCACCAGCCTAAAGCGTAAGAACCACAGCAAAGTCCTCATAGGAGGAAAAAGACAATGTCTGCCCCATTTTTTCTTCCTAACTGTTGGATTTCTATTATGTGTCTGTGTTTACAGAGAAAGTGTACAAACAGAACATTGAGCAGCTGGATAAGGTCAGGACAGAGTGGGAACAGGAACATATCAAAACCTGCGAGGTAAACATTGACTTTTGCACCGATCTATTTGTGCATTCTTTATTTTATCCTGCTTGCAGGTATTGGTCTAAGACCTGAGATATCATCTCAAGAGTTTTGCTATTTGCTTTATGTGGAGTCTCAGCAGATGTCTTTGCAAAAATTGTGCAAAAACTAGACTTGATTTAGATGTAGCTGCTAGCTGTCTCACTTGCTGGCACTCTCCTTGCTTGTTCAGCCTGTATATGTAAATATAAAGGAGGGGAATAGGTGCAGAGGTGTGAGAAGTGGAGCAATATAAGAACAGGTATGAGCTATCTGCAGGCATCTGCTGCCAGTTATCAGCCATTAACTTAAGAATTAACATTAACATAAGAATACATGAGCTTTAGGGACCATCTTCTATTACAGCCAAGATAAGGTTGTTTCTCAAATAACTACTTTGTGACAAAATGTAGTTTCAGTAGAAAATAGAAATACAGATGTGAAAATTCACTTTTAGTTTAAAAAATTGATTTCAAAATTGAAACAAGAATTTAATTAATCAAATAAAATTGAACAAACAAAAGATTCCCTTTAGATTATGGTTTACAAGAGGCTTCTAGAAAGGCTTCTTGTTCCAGTGCAGGAGAGATTTTTGTGGTGTGTGTGGTTTTCTGGTTGTATGTGTGTGGGTTTTTTGTTTGTTTGGTTGTTTTGTTTTTTTTTTAAATCTTACCCATTCAATGGTGATTAAAAATAAAATTTCCTGCCTAAGCTAAAAAGGTATGCACCGTAGCATTCTGAGAGCAGAGATATCCAAGCCATTCACAAACTTCATTTTGCATAGCATCTACAACAATATTTGCACTCTGCTGTGGAGCAATCTTTCAACTGAAAGGTGGTGGTGGAAAAGACTATTCCATTATGCTGAGGATGAACAAGGGGATTTGCACAGGAACTGGTTGACATGCAAATTGTCCACACATTTGATCATATTAATTCTTCAAATACATTTGTTCATCTGCTAAAGTATGATTTTGCTACATTTACTTGTTGCAAGCTTTATCTGCACATAAAATAAAATGCCAGGAACATAGCTTTCCAGTTCTCTGCTTCCTCTTAAATATTCCCTACCTGGGAGGACTGGAAAGTCCCACGGGTGGCACAGCAGACTTTCCACAGAATGTGTGCCAAGCCTTAATTTTCCCAAGATGCACGTTGTCCTCTTCCTTAAAAAGCCAACAAACAAATGAAGCGTTCCACAACCTAACACGCTTCATTTGTCCCATGTGGATAAATTCTGAATAGTCTGTGGAGCCTGTGACCTACCCACTGCTTTATTAAAACAACCATTCAGAAAGGAAGGGCATTTTAATGCCTTCTTTTAAACATGCTTCTAAACAGAGGAACTGATAGATATTTTTAGGCACTTAAAACTAGTAACTAGTAAAAAAAAAAAAGGCTTAAGTTCCCAAACTTCTGGCTGCATAGCAGGGAACCTGGAAGTGCTGAGGTTCTGTATGTCTTCAGCTGAGCACTGGACATCAACAGCCCAAAAATATTAGCTAGCAAGTGGCAGCACTGGGATGACCTTCATCACAGGTGCTGTGCCATATTCCTTGGCACGAGATACCCAGGTTCACTAGCAGTCTTGCATGAGGAATGTGTCTAACACTACACTCAGCTGTTCTTTGCAAAGGGCTTGACAGGCCCAGAGTCACCATGCTTCCCTCTTTCACAAGCTGCGTTTCCAGTCAGGACACCATTTGCCAGGAGAATTCCCAGCCTGCTCTTGTGCTATTTCAGCAGCCCCTAGGGTGCTAGGCTGCAGCCATAGGCTGTTTTGTTCAGAATGGATATTGAAATACTCATTCTCGATCCTTCAGGTTCTCTTTAAAAGCTTTCTTGCTCAGAAACTGGTCCCAATGCCAACTTACTCCCTTGACGGACTATTTTCTTTATGCTTTTTTTTTTGCACGGCAAGATATTAGATGGCGGGCAGCGTACCCAACAGAATGTTCTGCTGAATATTGTACACATTTGTGGTGTTCTGGACATAATTACTAGCAAATGGAGATGGAAACAGATGGCTGGAAGCATCTGAACATTTTGCACCTCATAGAAAACCAAAAATTGATGTTCTACTTATAACAGCACAACTTACAGATCAGGGTGGTTGTTTGGGGCTGGTTTCTTTTTTTTTTTTTTTTTCTCCCTTTTTTTTTTTTCCTTTTTTTTTTTTTTTATTTTTTTAAGAAGAGTTTATCTGCCTCTTCCTCCAACTCACTTTTCACTTTTCTCTCCTCCCTCTTCATTCCTCCCAAGCTGTGCAACAACATGAAAAAAAAAATCAGACAGAAGAAGAGAGTAAACCTTGAAGAGAGAAAAATGCCTTCTCTTTACCATGAAAATAACCTCAGAAACAAAGAGAGGCAACTCCTGAGAGCCTCAAATTGTTTCAAAACAGAAAAGTTTGAAAAGACATATTAGCAGGCAGAGATAGATAGTTTTGGCTCTAACTTAAACACAACCCTTTCATGCTAATACACTACTGATCTGTTAAACATCCAGGTTTCAGTGTGACAGACAGAGGACCCTGACTTAAATCGTCAGCAATGGAGGTCACAGTCAAATCCAGATCCCATTTCCTCTCCCCTACTTTATTTTTGTCTATAAAACATAACTTTATTTTTATGCAATCAGTTAAAATAAATTCTTGAGCACAAACAAGTAGATGTAGTTTCTCCCGTAGCTGAAAAGACATCCTTTACAAAGGATCCTTGAGAACAGCTTGCAGACTAAAGAGCTTGGCCCAGATATGCCCCAGCCCTGGTGCTGCTTGCAATGCAAATAATAACTACCATGAGACTATATATGTCACATCTCCTCTTTGGCTTTAGGTCTTCCAGCTCCAGGAGTGCGACCGCATTGCCGTCCTCCGCAACTCACTGTGGGTTCATTGCAACCATCTCTCCATGCAGTGCGTGAAGGATGATGAGGTAGGGACACCTGTCCAGTTGCTTCACACATGAAGGAGGAAGAGCAGGAGCACGAGTGCTCTAACAATACCAGAGCCCCAGCTCGCCCTTCTTCGTGCGTGCTGTCTGTCTCTAGCAAACTGGCTGTTGAGCATGATCAGTGAGGGGGGAGTATCCTCAGTCTGTCTTGTTCCCTCTGGATGTAAACCAGACATATGCCTGGATGTAGACAGTCTGTGTCAGACTTGGTGGCACTCACATGTCTCCTCTCCTCAGTTTGTTGGAGAATGCCTCCAGCTACTAGAATGCTCAGTCGAGTATACTTGGGCTCAGGCACAACTTTCAGAAAGGCATCCAGTCCTGGCCTCAAAATTAAAAGACAAAGAATACACTGCTTTTACTTTGAATGGTTGTTTTCTGCTATTAATTTCTTTATTACATTGAAAAACTCTGGACTGCCTTTGTCCTTCTTTCTTAGAAGGATATCCAGAGCACAAATAAACAACTGTATCTGCAAGAATACTTTGTACAGGGGACAGGCGAAAGATTGAGCCAGGTCAGATGTGTACCAAGTATCAAGTATCTCTTCAGAGGAAAATTATTAGAAGAGCATTAATTGTTAATTCAGTGTGGCATGTTAAAAATGAAAGTAAATTATTGGATTCTGTTTTGTAGCTGTACGAAGAGGTTCGCGTAAGCTTGGAGGACTGCATTGTAGAGTCAGACATAGACTACTTCATTAAGACTAAAATGACAGGAACCCAACCTCCAGGTAATTATTCCTATCGGTCTTGTCAGACGAGTGACACGTTAGGCTGAGGCTGCAGTTGTGCTGTACATGTCCTTTGGAGGTGAAGCCAGCTGGAGGAGCTTCTGCTCTGGCTATTCACTGCCACCCACTGCAACTCACCACACCCTTACTGTGCCCCCATTGCTCCTAATGTGGCACTAAGTGGGATAGTTGAATGATCCATGTGAAAAATAACCTGGCAAAAAAGACTTCTTTTAGCTTTGCACCCAGGCTGACTTCATGGTTCAGCCAAACTGACACTGCAAAGGGGGTGGCAAACTGCCTTGCAGAGATGGCAACCTCAGTTTCCTTCAGGGGTGACAAGTCAGAGCCAACTGATCATATAACTGCACCCTAGTATCCCCTTGATAGAGATGCTGCCCCTACATTTGCAGCACACAGAGGACAGACTTCGTATTCTGTTTTGTTCCACCTGCCCAATGGGGAATAACGTCTTTTGTCCTCTCAGGAAGTTGTTTGTATAAGGGCAAGACTCTGTTTGGGGGAAAGTTTGAATGAAATTGGCTTTGCCCCAGCATGCAGAAGCGACTAGGGTTCACAGACTGCCCATTCAAGCCAAAGGAGCCTTTTCATCAACTTCAACCATGAAAACCTCTGGGCTGAAATGGAGACTGAGACAGAAAAGGGCTAAGAGTAGTTGTAAAATGAAAACATGCTGCTCCAGGGTACTATTTCTCCTAATACATGATCAGAAAGGAGGCCATCTAATGTTTCACATGACCAAATACTAAACCACATGCTCTTCCTTGAATGAGCAATACAAGATAGTTACAGACTGGGTGAATGCCTGCACTTGGTGCAGCTGCTTCAGTAAACAAAGATTCACAGTCTTTGTAAAAGGAGAGAGCAATCCCTCTTTCAGCTCTTCAGCAGTTGATGATAAGTACCTACGCTGAAAAGTTCTCTCCCTCCTCTTTCACCCTCCCTCCCCCCCCTTAAATCTGTCCACAGATACTGTTTTCACTTCCACTCTGTGCTCTAACACTATACTGCTACCTCAGAAAGAAAATCCCTTTAGAATTTCCTCAGCAGTATCTTCCATTCCAACTGGGGAATAAGTGACATAAGAAAATTTTATACTGATAAAAATCAGGAGTTGTATAGGTACAAACATCTACAGTGTGACTGCCCTGTCCCAGGGGAAAACTACCTCATACAGGAACAGCTTACACCCCTTTGGTTTGATTGCAGAGCTCAGAGCTGGCAGCAGTTATGCCCCAGAAACTTATCCAGCAGAGCTGGACCCTGCCGCTACCTCAGCGCTGAGATACCCAAGGCCTGGCTTTCACTCAGCCGTTCTGTCATAACACCTATGATGATTAAGAATTGGGGTTTGGGGAATTTAAAAAAAAAAAATAAAAAAAAAAGAACATATTGGTACTAGCACACTAGATGCCATTTTGCTGCGATAGTTTATTCTTTTTCACACAGGTGATTTAAATTCACTGATACAGGAGCATTTACCAAGGAAAAACTACACCTTCACTGGCAGAAGAGAGACCTGTGCCTTCCAACAGTGTGAAACAACTCCTGTAGACTAAGAAATTTGTAATCCTCAGCTTGTTGTTTTTTTTTTTTTTCTCTTTCCTGTGTGAGATTTCTTATTCTCCAGTGTCCTAGGCAATTTTCTGCAAATAGGTTTTGACTATGTCAAGACTCATTTCTGATAAGAAATGGGTGGGGAAAATCCTTGAGAGCTTTATGAAAGGCAAAGAAACAACTGATTTGCTTTTTTGTTGTTTTGGTTTAGTTTTTTGTTTGTTTGGTTGGTTGTTTTGTTTTGTTTTGGTTTTTTTTGCCACCTTCTAGAAGGTGCCACATTCTGGAAGTACCATCCTAGTGTCTCCACAGCTCTGGCTACTGAGTTTGCACAGTAGCACACGGTGATGGTGAGCTGTCGATGTTTTTTTTATTCGGAAAACACAGGAGGAGACCCACGGGTGGTTTTGCACTGTGTAACGGAATACCTTCACCCTGACCAACCCTTTTGATTTCTGGATGCTATTGCTCACCCCCCTCTTCTCCCTAATTTTACAACGCATTGCAGACTATAAACTACACCAAGGTAACAATCTAGAAAGGTAATAGAAGACCCCTTAAATTGGTAAAAAAAGTCCCTAATTACAGTGAGTCTTATTTGTAAGGATTCTTCACACTCCCTAGTTGTATGTGCCCGCTCTGCTTATGATCTTGGCTGACCCAATGTGAGAATGTCAACACAACCTTTAGCCCAAGTCCAATGTCTTTCTTAATTTGCTGGTATCAGAACTGAGATTAGATAGTATCACAGACCTGACTCATGTTTATTTGGCTTTAACACAGAGAAGACAGAAAGGGCATGTGGCCACCAGCTTTAAGCAACTACGCTGGGAACTATGAGATGAAAAATAAATAAATCCATCTGTAACTATTTAATCTGTAAAGCTGGACTTGGAAATGGCCTCAGTTTCACCCTTAACAACACCATAGGGGAGAATGAAAGAACTGTAACATAACTGGGTTTGAGAGAACAAAAAACAAATATCTCTGGGTAAACAGCAAATCAGCTCTCAGGAGGCAGAAGGGGGAGGTAGGAAAAGTAGGGAGATGCTCAAGCACAAGCACTGACCAGGAAATCACTCATTATTGATGCTGGCAATAACATCCAGAACTCTTCCCAGCTCTGACAAAAATTCATGACATTAAGAAAAAAAGAAACAAAAGACACTGCAGTCAACTGTATCATGAACGTGGTCCTGGGCTCACAATGACTGTGCTCTGCTGCCTTAAATCCTGAGCTTTAATGCAACAGAGGAAGCAGGCATGGAGGAAACTGCCTTCTTAATTAGGGTTAGCCACATCTATCAGAATGGTTCTCCAGGACCTTGGCTGTCATCTCAGACCAAGCATACCTTTCTACCAAGGATGTATCTGCTTACTTACGGTCATTTGAATGGCTTTTGTCAAGTCCACAGCTTCCCCTGAGCTGCTCCAGCCACACTCCAGGCAAAAGCAGACAGCTGCTGTATTGCAGGTTGCTCCAGCAGCCCTGACAGTTGCGACTGTTGCATTCTGGTGGGGAGAAAAAAGTTTTGCCTGTCTGAACATCTCATTTTTATTGCCCTGTTGCAGATGCAATAGGATACGAGAGCTACTACAGCCGAGAACCAAACAGAGGCAATAGCAGCCCTACCCAGTCTTGTGGGATGATGAAGAGGTGAGTGGCAAACTTTAGTTTCCAGAATAGGAATTTCTCTATATGAGCAGCAATGTATGAAGACAGGAAACAGGACCTGAAAAGCTATTACTTCATTGGAGTAAGAGGCAGCTATGTAATCGGTAAACAGAACTCATCAGAAGAAGTAAACCTATTGAAACCAGGGTCAGAGTGATATTGCCAGGGCCTAATGGGAAGAGAGACAGGGAATGAGTTCATAGAACAATTAGTTGGCCAGCAATGGATAACAGTCACTAATTTCCTCTTTCCTAGCGAGTCATAGCACACAGGAACAAACCCACTTTGTTCAAGGGAGGGCAAAGGTGAACCTTGCTGGAAGCAAAGGCTGGGAGAGCTGTCTTTTTCAGCAATACCTCCTGGCTTACTGCTCACCGCCCAGCTGAGCGGAACAAAGATCTGCTCTCTGTATCCAGAATAAAAGAAAAAACACTTAGCAGAGTAATTGTTGTGAAGTAATTGGAGTTTTGCACCATGAGCCTTTGGATCAACATCAAAATACTATCTGATGCATTTTATGCAGAACTTGGAAATGCCTGATGGTTCATTATTCTGCTGCATTTTTTTTAAATGTATTTTTAAATGAAGCTAAATATATCTACAGCATAAATGAAAACAGTCAGCCACAGGAAGATGTGACATCTACCCAGTGCTGCAGCAGATGGAGAGAAGGTTGAGTCAGACAGCTGAGGGGAAGGAATGCTCATACTCAGTCCTGTTCACTCATTTGGTTATTGGCTTCTCTTGGTTCTGCAGATTCTCTGAACTACTTCATGGAAGCAGCAAAAACAACACAGAAAGTGTCACTCCGTCAGCCCCTCCTCTTGGTATGCCTCTTCAAGAAATAACGTTACCAGATGTGTTTGGTTTAGATCGCATTCCTAAATCAAGCTTTGACATGGAGCAGAAATGGTGCAGCGTGTTGGCAGATGAGAGCAAGAGTAGTCTGGAAGGAAATTTTGCTTCAATGTGTATTAAACAACTTTCTCAGTTTATAGCACCAAATAATCCAGATAATCTTCAAAACCTCTGTCTAGGCAAGTAGGAGCTGTACATTCAGAAAGCCACAGTCTGACTCAGATAACAATTTTGTCCTAAGGCCGAACACACTATCTCTAAAAAGCCCAAGAGAATACCTAAAGTTCTTAATAGACAAGGTTCATGCCTTAGGAATGCAAATATCCATCTCCTTTCACAGTTACACTGTCTTATTGTAACTTGCAACTAGGCATTTATCAGATGACTGTTTAAAACATAGTATTTTGACTATGCAGAAAGTAACACCTTATGACATTTTTATTGATTTGATTTAAACCAAAACCATTTTAACTGTGATTTGTGCCTACAGAAAATAAAAAGGTGTTTTACAACTGCTTTAAAGCATACCCAAGATGAGTTTCCTTTGTCAGGCCTGCCTGCTCGGGCACCCAGAAATGAAGGCCAGACTATTTTATGGGCTGCTTTTGGCACTCAGCCAGGGGTGACTCTCCAGTGCTAGTGAACAACAGCCATACCTGCCAAGCACTGACTCATACCCAGGCACATGTAGAACACTGCAGCATTGAGCAGTTGAGGCAGTCACTCCTTCTGAATGTCCTTAGGCTGGGGACAGGAGGTGAGAGCGTCTGCTGGACAAGACCCTCAGGAATGGCAAACACTCTGTGTGCTGCTTTTTCAACTGCTCCCATGTTTGTCTTTCAAATAATTGAAAAGTCCAGGAGTGGACAGTGCTCATTAGAGCGGGAGAACTAAACCAGGGATTGACTGGGGGAAGGTCCAGGCACCCCAGCTGCTCCACGAGCTGTCAGAGCACTACCATCCCCCTGAGAAGTCATACGTGGGAAATCTCTACTGACCTCAATGGCAGGGGAAGCTCTCAGGCAGAGGCTGGGAACAGAAAAGAGGTTTCCCTAATAATGAGAAGCTAGATTAAAACAACATCCGTCAAAAAAGTTCTGGCAGTGACAATTAGCTATCTGGGAACTACATACTCTACTAGGAAATGTCTGGTGACCCATTGGCACAATATTTTCCATTCGTCTCAAGGGAAAAAGAAAAGCCCTGTGTGAGGCACTGCACTGCTAGAATTTTATATTACCAGTAGCAACCATTTTAAACCACTTTAATCATAGCATTTCCCTCTTTGGACCATTTGAATTGTGCTCTAGCTGGGTAAATACTTTTCCCAACCTGGATGAGGCTAAAACTAATTTATGGCCTCCCATGATGTTCAATGGGTGTATTGTCATCTAGTCAATGGGACACAGTTTTTGTGCAAGACTTTACCTACAGTTCACAGCAGCTTTCCTATACATGTACATCTCCAGACAGAGCGAGAACAGAAACTCTTGTATTTGTGAACTCTTGCATATGATCCCATGCATTTATAAGCAACTGAACTCTTTGTTTCTTTGGTGTTTCCCTCCCCCCCCCCAGCAGAGAAAACAGACGGAGTCTATGCATCCATTTTTGGAAATGAACAAGCTGGAATCACACCATCACAGGACTACAGAGTGCTTTATGACTACACAGCCCAGGTAACGACAGGCTTCAAAATAAACATTTCATAGCGTCAGATTTAAAATAGGTGATGTTAATCCAAGCATCTTGAAAGTGTTCATTCTGTTAAGGAGGTGGTACCTTCACTTCACAGCCAGGGACACTTGCAGAATTCTTGGTCAAGGTCACAAGCAGAAGCCAGGGACTCAACTGTCAGTTCTTGGTGCACATCACTAGACTATGCTGCCTCAAGATCAAACAATAAGATTTTTTGCAAGGGATTACACATTAGTTATTAGTGTAATCACTCCCAAATTAGTGCTGAACTGTTACAACCTTCTTCTAGATATACGGGAGACTGCAAGCACAAGGAAAACTTTAGTTTTTAGGGGACAATGGCTAAGTATGCAGTAGCATGCATTGTGAACTTTTATTTCTTGTGAAACATTTTCCTAGGGAAAATGGCTACACATTCCTTGTGTAAGAAGATGTGCCAGATGTTTATCTAGGAACACTTCCCCATTTGATCTCACTTGTCCTCTGGAGCATCCCGCTCCAGTTTAACACACTGGTTCTCTATGCTGGAGAACTGAATGCCATTAAATGACCCTCTTTCTCTCTCTGCTTCAGTGGTGCAAGCTGCAGAATCACAGTGGATGTGGCCCATGTACCAAAAGACTGTTATAAAGATCAGTCTGCATCTTTAACTGAGATATCTAGGCACAGTACCATTAGTAAAACGTTGTGCATTGACTGGTTATGAATATTTTCTTATTCAGATGGACTCCAGAATCTCTTGGACTCTTGCTAAACCACTGGCCTCCCCTAATGAGTCTTTCTCAGTTTAATTACATGTCACTTTAAAGGTTCCTTTTATTAGCTTTAAATCGGCTGACGGAGTGGCATCCAGGATGTCTTATGTTAGAGTGCAGAGAGACCCTCACACCAAAGGACCTGCCTTTAATAGCCAACATTGAAGAAATGCTGGCATGTGGCAAAATAGCCAGATAACTTATGAAAGCAGAAAAAGGAAAACTTTCTCTTATGTACAGCAGCATCCTGATACCTTTTATTATATGTTCTTTGTTTGGTTTTGTTTTAAACACTCATTATTTGCTTGAAATTTCATCCAAGCACAGCGAAAAGTACCTCACTGTCAGTGCCAGTTCCCCTGAGGAGACTGCTGGATCTCTTTGTCAGATCCTTACTCCAGGAATTGCCTTAAATATACAACACACAGATTTTCCCTGCTGAGAAAAATGCCTGTTACTACTTTTTAGTATATTGAGGCTTCTCACCTTTTGAGTCCATTCTTACCTACTCAGGTACATTAAATTTAGATTTAGCTGACACACCAAATATCGGGAAGCTTCTCTTACCCTGTTTTCTATTTGACTACGCTGCAGGTAGCAAAGTGGTTTCCTACAGAAACTAGGACAGCATCACTGACCAGGCTGACAGCCACCTGAGAGCTCAGCAATAGCTTACTTGCAGCTACTCCATTTGTCTCAGAGATCAAAGTTACCTATCTGAGGGAAGAGCCACTGTACCTCCACTGTTCACTGCTGTTCCCTATTAAAAGAACTGAGAGACCTATTTAAGGCCTGGATTAGTAGAGACACTGTTATCATCTCCCTCAGGAGTTGAGCTGTGCACTGTTTTATTTAGCAACACCTGCAGACCTTGGAAGGGTCATGGTCAGCTGGTTTAGGATAGTCATATTTAACCCTTTCTGGCATTCCCCAATGATACAACAGTCACATGGCTCAGGAGGAGACATCATGAAGGCTGGAGAAATTTGGGGATCTTAAGGAAACAGCCAGCTCAGTACGTGCTTAATCCCTCACTGTCTCATATTCCAGGCTCATTCCCAACCAGGACAACACTGGCAGACTGTTGATGAAAGGCAGGGCAAAAAAGCAACCCACCAGATCTGTGCTTGGGCTTTCCCATACTCTTAGGCTAACCACATTTCCTTTCCCTGTCTCCTTTCAGAACATGGATGAACTGGACATCAGTGAAGGAGACATTGTAATTGTCATCGAAGAAAATGAGGATGGCTGGTGGACAGCAGAAAGGAATGGGCAGCGTGGCTTTGTGCCAGGGTCTTACCTCGAAAAGCTCTGATGAAAAGAATCCCCAGTCCACAGACTTTAAAAATATTCTATGACTGAAAACAAACAGCACACAAGGTCTGCTTCAGCTTATTGAGGGCAACCCCTAATACTTTTTCTACAATTACCAGTCAGAAAACAACCGACTGATGACGCTTTCCTCTTCCCTCCTCCTGCCCCATCCCAGCACCTCCCGGCCTACCCTGTCTGCAAAACTCAGCTTCACCACAGAAAGATTAGGACTTGCGTTTCTTACCACAATTATTCCTACCCTCAGAACACCACGCTGCAATCAGTGTCACAAAGCTTGACGAATCTGGGAGGAAAATCCTGCCCAGAACTTAGCTGCCTGAAAGGAAAGAGATCAAGGAAGGAAGTGCTATTTCTCCAGGAGGGAGATCTGCCTCCAGACAGCCTGTGAGCCACCCTCATGGTCACAGCAGCCATGTTCTCTGCCATGGGCTCCCTCCTCTCACTGCACAGGCCACGCAATCATTTTTGACAGTGGAGTGGAAAGCACACTTGGAAAGCAGATAGCTTTGATGTCACAGGATCTTAGCTGTATTAAGCAAGGAAGAAGCTCTCTTAAGTTCCTTTTAACAGCCTTTCAAGTTCCCCTTCCAGCACATGGGTAAACCAAGGAGAAAGGTAGGGAACCCTCCACTGCTCTTTAGAGTCACTGATGAAAAGAGGAAAAACAACAAATGCAGCTAAAGAGGAACACCTGAAGGTCCGATACACATCCGTAGTAAGAAAACATAAGGGACTCCCCATCAAAGCTCTCTCCCAATACAATGAAAGCCATGCTATCCATAGCTCTGCTTTGCCCTGGATTCTGGAGCAGCAAAATAAGGACATATGATGAGCCCAAGGCTTGCTTCTGTCTTGGTTGGACGGTTTCCCTGACAATCGTCTTGGATTTTTCATTTAAAAAAACCCAACAAATAAGCAAAGCCTCCAGCATTGCTGCAGCACCAGAGAGAAGAACCAATTACCTCCTCAAGCAGTCTGCATATTGGTGTCATCAGTTCATTCCCCTTTCAACTCTTCTGTCCACCTCTGATCCTCTCCTTCTCTTCTGCCTGCAGGTTTTTCTGTCTCAAATTGCTATCTACAGCCTCTGCACCTCTGGGATTGCTGGCATAGACATGTCCTGGTTCTTTTCCAGGCACTTCTAATGTGCTTGTTCTTCAACAAACTGTCTTCAGAGAAGTCACACTGCCCAGGTTCACTGTATTTCACAGATTTCAGCTCTATCACTCTTTCTAGTTTAGTATTTAAGAACATTTCCAATTGCCACTGTACATATCAAGGGATCGATAGACACTTTCTGCCACTCCTCCCTTTTCATTATTTCCAGATAGTTAAAAAAAAAAACAAAGAAACAAACAAAAACAAACAAACAAAAAAACAAACCAGTGATTTCATGTAAAGCAGAGAGAGCTATTTCTGGGGGCAGAATGACCTTGTTTCCTAAGGTTTCAGGTCTTAAGACTGAACCAAGTCAATGAAAATTAATCAAATTGCTACCCAAAATGCACAGAGTAAGGAGGGACTGTTAGCTAAGACAGAGGAGGAAAAACAAAGAAATCTAGACAAAAGAAAAAGCTGTAACGGTCAACACAATTATTCCTTAAATGAAACAGAATGAAGGTCAGAGGCACTTGCAGTACTTTATTCTAATTTCTTGCTTCAAGAATAGAATAAAAGTTGCTGCAAGGCCCTTTTTCTTTAGTTCTCCCCAGTCCTTTGCACAGGAACACTTGTCCTTACTATGCTTGCCCATGTTACTACACAGCACATCAGAGTGCTGAAGGCACTTATCACCTCCTGTTAGCACAGGCTCAGAGGAACTGCAGGAACTTGAACGGCATTTAAGGCACTAGGTTATATTAACAGTAATGCTCGTTCAGGCTGACAACGTTAATGACAGGTATCAGTGATCATGTCCAAACTGAGCAGTGATAGAAAGCTGGTCCACAACAGCCTTCAGCTAGGCCATCATCCTGAAAATGGCAGCTGTCAGAGACAGTCACAACATTGCTCATTATGTACAGCAGGAAAGGAAACCTAAAGTGTGAGATTTAATATATTTGCTTCTTGAACACTCAGTCTGTCTGATAAACTGTAATATACCAACAAATACATTAATAAATTTTGGTAGATAATTTGCCGATTATCTTAATCAAAGAAAAAAATATAAACAATCAAGATGTATCTCCTCTAATTATGTGCAACACTGGGATTTTGTTAAGACTCCTCACTTCTCTGGGGACCCAGACAACCTCCCACAAGACACTGCAGTACTCCGTGCTTGTTACCCTGAAATCCTGTTACAGAACATCTTTGCCTACATGTACCACATGGTCTGCAGCACTGACAGAGAGTGGAATGGTGACTGCTGCTTCTACCCCATCAAATCATGGCATGGTTTTGCTATCCAATGCAGGAAACCGGTTTCCTTTCTCTTCTTCTGTCAAGTAAATGCTGTTTTAATTGCAAGAGGCTATAGATAGCTCAAAATCTACTCAGTGTGATAGCATTTGGGTCCCACATACTGGCTTCTTACTGGTCAGGAAATGAGAAAGCAACAGCAAAGTTTTCTCACAATTCCTCTGCTTTGCAGAGAATTTGGTTGATAAGTAGTTACCAAGCTGTATCTAGGCAGTTTGCCCTATCAGTATGGCAGCACTTGTCAGAAATAGAACAGAGATATCGAGAAATACCCCCACCCTCTGACTACATCCACATTTTAGGTGTCATCCACCCCTCCAGTCACTAGGAAAAGCAGGAAGGTCAAATATAGGTTACTGTCTTAATAATACTACTTTAATAACAATGTTGATAATACTTGGGCAATGAAACTGACACATTTGAGTAATCATTTAATTTTCAGGTAAAATAGGAAACTGAAATAGGTTCTTTCCTGTGGGAGGCATTCTCAAACTGAATCCCAACATCTTTGGTTGAAATTCTTTTGGATAAACACTTCTGATATGCCCCCACTTTGATTTGGACTTCCATTTTTTGGCAAGGAGGTGCTAAGCAATATGCAGGGACAAAACAACAGTGACAGACAAAGTTGTGTGTTTATCAAGTTAACCTCTGTTTCATAGTGTTCTCACAACAAGCAGACCATCTCTTTACTGACACTGGTGGTGCTATGGCTCTGGGCGAGTTCACACACAAGAAGCTGTTCTCAGAGAGCAAGGAACATACTTTTGCCAGCTGCTCTTTAAGGAAGGAACCTAATTACCCACTTAAAGCCTATGGCTATTATCTATATACAGACAAACTAATTAAAGCAAAGTTACAATAAACTTATTGAGCTGTTTTTCACCTAGCACTGTGGGACTTCAGTTTGCACAACAGACACCAAGTATTTAATACTGAACAAATTCAGACCTGTAACTGTTAACTCTGGAAATTCTGACTAGTCGTAAAAAACTGATATCATCTATCCATTAAATATGAGTTGCAAGAGAGACTGGGAGTACTTTCCTTCACAAACTGCAACAGAATAGAAAGGGACTGACGTTGACAGCCTGAGGAATGCGGCCATGAGACTACTATGACAAAGTGTAGTGGTAATCTGTTCTATTATTCCTTTAACTGCAACAAGAATCCAAAGGTACAGAAGTATGCAATCTAGCCCAACAGCACCTTTAAGCCTGGCTCAGATACGCACATTATTCTGTTTTACCATGTTGTTATTAAGGAGAAGAACATGAAAACCTGTTTACAAATAACGTTTAACCAACAACAACCATATGCAATTAATAAAGAGCTACAAGAGCCGTGTGAGGCCCATATCTGCACAGAATAGATTTCTGCTGCTGCATATGGCATTAAGACTCTACAACCCAGTAGTAAAACTTGGTCAAACAAAGTATCATCAGAGTAGAAACAGAGACATCCAGGTGACCCAGCTCTAGGATGTCTAGGATGGCCAACGCAGTCAGTGCTTCGCCAGTGGAAAGGACCTTCTGCCAAGCTCACAGGTCCAGCAACAAGCAGCTAACTTCTAGGGAATTTTACAACTAGTCAGCTGAAAGGAAGAACTCAACCCCTTTACAGCTCAGCAGTCAGCAACAGCAGGAGCACAGTGGCTGTTCAAGGTTTGAGGTGTTTGCCACCTCCTTGAGGACTGTGGCTTGAACTCTGTATGACAACCCCAGAATATTTCAACCAAAGTGTTGACATATCATATATATAGGATGTAAACAGTAATGGCTCTTACCTTGGATTCCTTCACAAGGTGCACTCAACGTCTGAATCTCTTTTTCAGAGGCAATTTTCAATGCAAAGACTCCTGATAGCAACTCAGACCTCACTGATTACTGAATGCAGCTTAAGTGGAAGCACATGGATGCTAAGTGGAGATTCATTACAAGCCAGGCATCAGGTGGTGTCTAATAGGTACCTGGCTGGGCATTAAGAAACATCTAACTTAAGCAGCAGTGGATAACTAATACACTACTTCTCTAGTACTATGTAACCTCTTGGCTGTATCATTGCTAGCTGGCTTAACCATGCAGGCTTAGAGAACCGAGGGTTCTCTACACCAGTACTACACAAACACAGTATGCTGCACTGAAAGGTCACTGTTAACCTGCAGCGTAGACTGGCAACAGCTCTTCACAGTACAGGACAAACCGTAAAGGCCTGAAAAGCAGCCTCTGTTGCTCAACACTGTCTCTTTACCTGGTTTTGTTGTCCTCAAGCTCGCAGGGCTGAGGCACTGAAAGCAAGGGCAGTTACGAGCCACATAGCTACCAACACTTCATATGTCCTCAAAGAGAAACTACGCTCATTACGAGTAAGTAAGGAGAGCAGGAAGGTGCCCTTAGCTTGGCCTTCACCCCAAGATCCACGTTGCTTTCCTGCCAATGGGGTTACAGGCACAACCAAGTGGCCAAGCCCTCAAGATAAACAGAGTTGGCTGCTACAAAACAAAACTAAACCCAGTATTAAGTTCAGTCACTACCACCCACCAGCTTCCCCAATTAATACCAGCACCCATCACAGTGATTAAATAGTGCAGAGCTGTGATGCGCTGGGCATGCTCACTGTCGCTGAGGCTAAAGGAGAGAGAATAGCTAGGGTTTTGCTCTCCAGGAAGAGGAAGGAGATGAAGTTGTGATGGTGGGTCACATCAGGCTTCTGGAAAGTAAACGGCTGCCAGGGGCATGATGGACTGGTTTCTGTACAGGATAGGATATTTGTGTGGAGTAACTAGATTTTGGAAGAGGAACAAGAATTACTGTTGTGCCTGTGACAAAGTTATTAACAAAATGACAACGCCCCATCTACTGAGAGAAAGTAGAGAGAGCAAAGAACTTTTAGTCAAACTCTTAGCCTTTATCTAGTCTTTGTCAACAATTATCTAATTTCAGTGGCCAGCTCACATTCTGAATCAGGGATGCTCAGTGCCAGTTACCTCCAGATTTGTGCACTCCTGGATCACACACAGTGCAAATCTGATCTGTTTCTAGAACATCCAGATAATCATCTTTCCATAAAATTAGCCAGTACTCGTCCTGTCCTTCTACTAGCTGTTAAAGGACAGCTGACACCTGATCTGGCAAAAAGCTGCTTAGTGCAACACTGAGAACACATTTACAGCCTATCGCTGCTGTGTGCCATGTGGATGCAGCACTTGTCTGACACAGACACTTGAAAGGCAGATTTACTGTGGTGTTGTATTCGGACAGAAAGCACAGACTAAGACTTCCTTTTAGATGTAAAACTCCAACAGAAATCACTGAGACCTCCCAACAAAATCAGGAGATATCAGACTTGACATCTCTGATACTTCTAAGAGGAAAGACAAAACTATAAGGCAAACAGAATTTGGCTTCGAATGTAGCTACCGATTTATAGCCAGAGATTTCCATGTATCACCTTGAGGATAAGTAGAGTACAAAAACAATAGGGTGGGGAGGGAGGCAAGGGGAGAACAGGTATCCTAAAAGCTTCTTTCAAATCAGACTGAGTTTTACTTACCAGGTCTAAAAGAGCCACCACTGTACAGATTTTAAACCATAAACCAGCACATGTAATCCCAGCTTTGCTGCCCTTAGCATAATTCAGCTAAACCACCAAATCAAGGGCAGACTTGCAGAGAGGTAAGCAGTGTTTTAATTGGTGCAGCACTGAATGAACTATAACTGCACCAGCGCTGCTTTGACTTAAATTTTTTGACTTGGAAATTCTGGTATTTGCTGCAGCTCTTGTCTTAGGCTAAATGGACACACAGTACAGGTAAAAGAATTATAGCCTACATTTGAATGAAATTTCCCGAGTGTGGGATTACACACCGGAATTGTTAAAGGAACCCAGACTAAAACCTTTCACAAAAAAGGGACTGACTTTGTGAAGCCAAGGTATGACTTTGGACAAGTCATACCACACACCTCAGTTTCCCCATTCATCATGTGCAGTTTGTAAAGCACTTTGATATCACAAGCTGAAAATCCTTTGGGCAGGTTAAGTATTTTTGTGCTTGTTCAAGTCCAGTTTCAGTCTAAACAAGCTAGCATTGAGTAGCGGTCAGATCAATATTTGCAATGGAAAAAATCTTGTACAAAAGGACAAATTATATTGTGTTCACAGAGCTGTTGCTTGTTTTGTAATACGGCTGGATGGCTCTTGGGAAGAAGGTTGCAGGCAGGAGATAACACTCACACTGAACGCAGGGAGCATGAGGGGGAGTTCAGTACATTCCCTTCCACTTTGCAAGGGCACAAATGCTCAACAGCTGCATCTAAGGAAGAATTGTTCTGAAATTTTAAGCCAAAAACAGTCCATGGAGGAACTTCTTGGGAAACTGGTGAACTTTAACCTTCCCAGGGATAAGAATGTTAACCTAAGTGTGAATGGGAAAGCTTTCAATGCACTGAGAGAGGAGAGAAACGCATTGTCTTTAGAGAAAGGCTGCACAGCCCTCCTTGTGTCTGAGCCCCTCGTGAGGAAGGGATCAAGAGCCACAGTGACTTTGTTCTGCTAAATGGCAGCTAAAGGTTTTACTACAGTCACTGCTGGATTCAGCAGCCATGGGAGGGTTCAAAACCAAAGTGAAGGAACATGGAGAAATGCATCGTCCCTGCTCTGCAGGGTCCTGGGCCAGCTTTTTTAACCACAGTGCATATCAGCACAGGCCCTATGGTTAACTTCACCTCCTCAGTTTGCATGTTGTATCCTCAACACACCATTTCTCGATGCTGACATCAGTTTCCCACTCACGTATACTAATGCTGCCAGACTAAAACAGTCCCGTTAAGCTTTTGAAATAGGTATCATATTCAAAATGTAAGAGCACTTTGTAGAGTGTGGGACTATTAACAACAAGCATGCTTCCCAGGACGGGGCACTCCCCAGGTCCTGGAAGTGCCACAGATGCTTTGTTCTTCTACATTATGCTCCAGGAATAAAGCCTTGCCTTCTGTCTGTGAGGTGTTTGGCAGAGGCCTGGCACAGGACTACACCATGACAATCTTTACCAAAAATGACTTGTCCTGCTCTTACTTAGTTCAAAGCATATGAACACTACCTGTGTTCTAGCATCCTCAGGCAGTGGCAAGCATTATGCAGTTCCACACCTTACTGCTTCCTTTGTCCAGCTGCGAGAAAAAAATTCAGAACTTTGTTCAAAAGCAGTTTTCTACACCAATTCCTTCTTTGGTCTACTTAACGGCCTACTTTTGCATTCAAGGCATCCTACATGCTCCCAAGAGTCCCAAATGTCAGTGGTTTGCTTAAGCATTTTATCTGCATGAAGAAAATTGAATTCCTGTTATTCAGTCACAGCCTGATAAAAAGGTCTGACACTGCAGTTACCTAGAAAAAGCTAAAGTTGTTCTTTGAAATAGGGCAAGAGCCCATGAGGTGAAAGGAACTGCTGCCTGAAGCACCACACATCCAAAATGAAAGCAAAGCTGTCCGTTCTCTGGAGTGTCAACAGGAACCGCACTATGGTCCCAGACTGCTGTGGCTCACCAGTAGTTATCAGTAGCAACCCATGTCTGCAGACTTCCTTCTGGCAAATACATAAGAGGTTCCAGCTCAAAAGGTTTCATGTGAAGTGAGATCATTCAGGGGCAAGAGAAGTATGTGAGAACAAACATAAATAGTGCTGTCTGTTGTGTAGCACTAAAAATTTGAAACTTGCAGAAGTGCTTCTTTGCTTGCTCCAGCAGGATCACTGAGTGAGTCCCATCCCAGTTAGGTCACCAGACTTAAGCTCTGATAATCTCTCATTTGTGTAGTAAAAGCTCATGTCCAGGTCTGGCCTACAACACCTGGCCACGCTTTCAGATTATGAGTAAACAGTACTTGATGTTCACCTGCAGCATAAATACACCACAAAATATAGCTGAACAACTATCATGGACTTGACATGGAGGGAGGCAACAGCTGCTGCCAGGCAGCAAAGATTACTGCAGTTACAGCAAGAACCAAGTCAAAGGTATATGCCTGAACTAAAGACATACTGTGAAAACAAAACCTGTACCATGGAGGCAATGGCCCAAGTAAGGAACTAAAGAAGTAGGCAGGCAAACTCTATCTCATGTGTACCTCTGCTACCCCAGCAAGGTGTCAGGCCATTAAACCTGCGTGGGATATAACACCTGGCCAAAGAGCCACTGGGCAGCTGTACTTCTCCAGCACTTCCTTCCTCTCCAGCTACTAACAAATAGCCTGGGATTTGGCCTTATTTTTGAGCGCTAATCCTTGTGATACACTATGCAGTAGGAAACGTGATTTGCTTCAGGAGTGCCTTGGTATTCTTTTTCAGAGAATCCTTTCACCCGGAAGTAGGAGAGAAGGGCAAAGTTTATACCTACCTCTATGTAGGGCACAGGCAAACCATGATGCTGCTCCATCAAAATCGGATTGTACCTACGCTTCCAACAAAGCAGCAGCAACATACTTCTTGTACCTGCCACTGATTTTGCTCTCTCTTGATCAGTCCCAATACTGAACAGTACCACTAAAACAGATGGACAAACAGCAAATCCAAGACAGACAACCAAAGTGAGAGAACAGTGCTGAAGCAGACTAGAAACATGAGAATGTTATGCAAGATAGTGGGAAACAAGAGTGCCAGCATCTTCCCACCCAACAGCCACACACCGCCTATAGCAACCAACAAATACTGCTACCACTTGACAGGTCATCAGTCATGCAGTTTGGCAAGCAGTGGAAACTTTCTGCTAGCACCAGTTTAGATGTACTAGAGATGTCAATCTGCTTCTCTTGCCTTTCACCAACATCTCAAGCATACATAATGATTTAAAAGATGCTGCCCTCCAAAGACCTTTCCATCTGTGTAATACAGCTCCAGAGGATGCAGATCAGCTAAGAGAAGCTGCAGAGATCAGCAAGATGAGTTTTAAAAAAGGATGTGCAAGTAGTCTTATTGTATGCAGAAGGTCTGCTGCTACAATTGGTAAGGGTGATACCAAAGAGCCAAAATCAAAATAGACAATTCAGAGGCTCAGGAGGCAGTCTGTAGAGTATGGCATTCATCCAAGTGCATTCTTACATCACAGGATATAGCACACAGAAAACCCAAGATCCACTGCACTTAGAGGCTTCTATTGGATTTCAGTGGGATTTATCTCAGGCCTAAGATCAAGTCAGGTATAAATAAGATCCACTAATTGTATTGTGGAGGCTATCACTATCACTATTATTACAAGTACTTATCTCAAATCTCATCTGAAACTCCCAAGTACTGAAAAATCTCACAAGCTATTCTCTTCTTACTATGAAGATACATTTCTTTTTTTCATACAACTTTGTTACATTGATCTTGTTAGATCATTTCCTGCCTATCCCACATTTAATAAGACAAACACATGCTTTATCATGTCTTACTAGACTATAGCCTAAATGAGATTCTCAAATTCTCATGAGGCTCATATTAGCTTGCTGAAAGGCAGTAAAGCATGGGACTGGCACTGCAATGTACTTAAGTCATTTTAATAATAGCAGCAAGAAGAAACAAAGTTCAATTAAAAAACACCGTTAAGGCAATTCTAATTCCATGTGTTAAAAAGCTCTGGATGAGCTCAGGCTCACTGCTGCAAGTAAGTTACATGCTTGTGTGTTCCACAAAATATAGATGTGTTCAATCATTTTTTGACCTATGCAGTTTGCACCAAGACCTTGTTGCCTCTTCAGCAGAAGGCACCAGACCCAAACACTTTGGATGAGCAGCCACTTCAGCTGTGCTCACGAGGGTGAAGTAAACCTACTGCTAGCTGTTAAAGCTAGAAATTAAAGTATTGTCAAGCAACAAACACACAGAACAGATCCAGCAACCGCCTTAAAAAAATCCCAAACCTTTCTTCCTCTCCAAATCACCTAGTGTTGCTAGCATCAAGTTTCACTTGCTTTCACTTCAGTAAAAGGAGTGACTGCTGAAAAGCCATAGACTTCATAGATAACATTAACAGCATTTGTCAGTGTGAAATTTTCAAGTGAAACTTGAAAATGTAATCAGTGTACTACAGTGTAATCAGTTCTACAGAGGAGCTATCAAACCCATCAATAGGGTACCAAAAATTTATTATTTCTCTATTTCCTATGCTGGAAGATCTTACTGTAACAGCTAAATTTTGGTAGACTCTGCGCTATAGAAGACAAATTGCACCAGATTAAGTAGGAAGCTAGGAATATCCTACATAGTGTATGTTCAGGAAAGTTACACAGAAGAAACCTTTCAGAAGCAGGCAGTTATATCTAAAAACTTAAAAATGGGACATTTTGCTTGCACAAGAAGTAGCAGGATTGCCTTATACCCAGCTACAAGACAGGCCAGAGGAAATCCACATAGCCACTGAAAGTATCAGACATGGGAGTCAAAGGGAAAAAAGAGCTAGAACAAAACTAAGTCACATCCTGTCCCCTAAAAACCACTGGGAAATACAAGCATATTAGAAAGGTCAAACTACAGCGACACAAACATTCCTGTCTATTGTGATCAGAAGCTTAATCATTCTTTCAGGGATAAAAAAAAGTTTTTTTCTGATGTATCAACCTTATTTCATGTGCTGCAATTTAAGCTCATGATTACACAGAACCATAGGATGTATTGGGCTGGAAAGGACCTCCAAAGGCCATCTAGTCCAACTCCCCCACCATAAGCAGGGACATCTCTAACTAGGTCAAGCTGCTCAGAGCCTCATCAAGCCTGACCTTGAATGTCTCCAGGGCTGGGGCCTCCACCACCTGTCTGGGCAGCCTATTCCACTGATATACTACCCTCACACTGAAGAACTTTTTCCTAACGTCTAACCTAAATCTACCCTTTTCTAGCTTAAGCCCATTACCCCTTATCCTATCACTACCAACCCCTGTGAACAGAGCCTCCCCTGCTTTCTTGTAGGCCCCTTTAAGGTACTGGAAGATTGCTATAAGGTTTCCCCCAGAGCCTTCTCTTCTCCAGGCTGAACAACCCCGACTCTCTCAGCCTGTCTTCACAGCAGAGCTGCTCCAGCCCTTGGATCATTTTTGTGATTCTCCTCTGAATATGCTCCAACAGCTTCACGTCCTTCTTGTGCTGAGGGCTCCAGAGCTGGACACAGGACTCCAGGTAAGGTCTCACCAGGCCAGAGTAGAGCAGCAGGATCACCTCTCTCCATCTGCTGACCACACTTCTTTTGATGCAGCCCAGGATTCGATTGGCCTTCTGGGCTGCTGCTGCACATTGGTGGCTCATGTCCAGCTTCTCATTTACTAGTACCCCTAAGTCTTTTTCCAAAGGACTGCTCTCTAGCATGTCTTCTCCCAGCCTATATTGATAATGCTGGTTGCCCCTGCACTCAAGTCTTGTTGAACCTCAAGAGGTTCACCTGAGGCCACCTCTCCAGCCTGTCCAGGTCCCTCTGGATGACACCCTGTCCCTCTGGCATATCAAGATTTGTCTTTCAAGTCACAGAAAATATATTCTTCTAACACAGGAAAGATTTCCACAAAGAGGAAGTGAAGAAACTTAACATATTCCTTTTACTAGAATGCTGACCTTAATAGTTAATACATGTGGATTCTGTGCCTGAAGAAAGAAGAAAGCAGTTAATCAATGCTGAAGCTGACAGAGAAATTAAGAATTCATGTTCAAAGTGTTAAAGAGAACAGTGTTCAAACTTAAGAGTGTAAGCTAGCTAGGAAATGTGGCAGTGAGAAAGATAAAAGGATCACAGTGCAGGCCAGAGGTACTAAGCAAGTCAACACAGAGTTTGAATAGAATCTACATGAGCAAACCAAACTAGTTTGGAAGCAATGGACCTGTGGTATTCCCAGTATTAATGAAGCATATGCTGATTTATGGCATTCTTCTCACTAATATTAAGTAGCTGCTACTAAACTACATGCTGCCATGGCTCAATTGCTTTCAGTACTTGAGCTTATCTCAAACTAGCTAGCAGAGGTAACTTCATACTACAATGCAGATTAAAGTCTTATGCTGAACAGCATTTAGCAGTAATGGCTAGCAAAACAACCAGCAACTGAAAATTGACTAGTGGAAAGCACAACTCTTCCATCTTGCTCACACCTAAGTGTTGTTGTGGTTTTTCTTTTTTTTTGTTGTTGATTATGACAATGAAGTTCACAACAGAAAATATATTGCTTGGAATGTTTACAGAGTCCCGAGTTTCATTATGGTATAACTTCATTTAAAAGGAAGGAGTCCCAATACAGGTAAACTTAAAAACAGAAAAGCTGTTTGTCAGGGTATTACTTTATAGGCAGGTCCTTGCTGCTTGGACTTTTCCACTGTTCTTTACCACTAACATGGATGGTTCGTTGCTTAACAGTAAAAACTCTTCTTATAAAACAAAACCTCATTGCAATGCAAACCTCCCGAGTCAAGTGAAAAAAAAAAAAAAAAAAAGCCAGGATGCAAACCTTGCTTAGACTGGCTGGCAAGGAGCGAAGAACAAAGGCACATGGCTTCACCAGCTCACCAAAAGAACTCATTTGTAATAGCACTTTCTTCCACTCACAGGACAGAAATCTAGACTTCTGGTGGCCTTTTTCTTAGCATATGAATAGCTTGTTAAGAGCACAGTCTTATTAACAGTAGCAGGCAGCCTAGATCCCACATATGTGGGAATTCAGCCAGGAGATGAGTAGATGCTCTTCTCGGACACAAAACATGTTTTTGGAGTTGCATATACTTTAGGTCTAGGGGAAATCAAGGGTCTTTAGGTGAAAGCAAGAAATATTGCTCAGAGAGCAAGAAGCTCAGCATATCAAGACATTTTAATACTAGTGGTTTAAAATATTTACAATGGACTAAGTTCTCTCTGGATACTCACCCAAATATAGTGCTGTTCTACTACAGGCAAATTTAAATGCTAAATGAGCCACAATTTCTATGGAAATAGGAGCACAGGACAGCACTTCCACAAATGGCTGCAACAAACTACACCTGCATTTTTATGATCTATATTGCACAGTAACAGCATCCCTTCGACATGCAGAACCTGTTCCTCTTTCATTGTTTAGAGCTTTTAACAGGACAAAGATATATGAACCACAGGTAGATAAGCCTCACACTGGTCACCTACCTTTAGTATCAAAGTGTCTCCTTCTCTACAGTACTCAGGGTTAAGAAACTCTTCCCCAGAGTTATACTGGACCCAAGGTTGAATTTCAGAAGCCTGCCAAATCAGTTTGCAGTTCTGGAATTTAAGCAAAATGGATTTATATCCAATCCAAGCCATTTAGTAGTACGGTAACGTTCAACACTAACCAAGCTAAACTATACTGAACCAGTAGCAAATACAAGCTGTCTGGCTTCTAAGCACCTACAGAATTCAGGAATCAGTGTTATCTCAACTCCTACATAAGAACTTGTGGAGGCCTCTGAGTATAAATCCCCCTGTTTGCAACAATTAGCACACAGCAACCCAAGCACATATACAATATAAGATCATTCAAACATAAGAAGCAAAACCATTCAGCTTATACTACAGTTCTATTCATGTCTGACTACTAAGGAGATACCACTTGTTCCCAACTTCAGTGTGTAATACAAAATACAATATACCAAGGCTTTGGAAGTTTGTGCTTCTTTGTTTTTTTTTTGGTTGTGTGGGGTTTTTTTTGTTTGGCTTTTTTTTTTATTTAAAGACAACATCATAACTATTTGAGACCTACTGATAAATTATGCAGTGCAAGAAAGCCATGGGTTCTTAGAAACAAGTAACTTACAACAGTTTAAAGTTCAGTTAGGCTTTGCTTTAGAGTGTTTTATCAGAAAAAAGCACTGCCAAATAGAGCCGATTCAGAAAAATTTTCCATGTTCCAGCGTCAATTCTCTGCATTTTCTAAAGTAAGCTGATAGTTTCCTGATCCACAAGCAAGTACTTGGTGCTATGTTGTCAAGTCTTCTCTACTACAAACCCGTGTCTTCCAGCAAGATTAACAATGAAGTACAAGCATTGTAATCTCTCCGTAACTGTCCTCACTGCACAGATATGTTCAGGCTCTTGACTGTGGAGCTTCTTTCTGCCTTGTAGCTAGTAAGAGCAATGTACTTTAAGGTTTCTTAGCTTTGTTTTGTGCAATGCTGAAGCCAGTTTTAATCAGGCAGAGGGAGGTTTTCTTATGAGCCAGGGTCATCTTGATATTATTAGACTGGAATCTTACCAAGCACAGCTACAACATACAACACAACATTATGCTGATAATCCTGAGATTCACCAACACTTTCGATAGCAGATTTTGTTAGCAGGCTTGCTACTATATCCAGGAAATTTAACATCAGAGTCCTAGGAGGCCTTTCAGGTTATAAACCACATACTGTACTAAGAATGAAAATCTAAGCCCCAGGGACATATAACCTGAAACCCACCTTCAGAAATGAAAGTACAATTGCAAAAGTATACTTCTACAGCAGCATAACAAGAAATTCAAGCCCCTCACACAAAATATATTGCCTTTAACAGACTACACATTAGAAATATCTTTTCCTGTGTGATATTTCTTTGGGTATCTGAGAATATTACATTGATGTCAGTTTAGCTGAGCACACCTTTGCATGATAAAGAACATAAGCAACTGGTAGAAATTCTGAACACTCTGCAAATAAGGCAACTGAAGCCATGGAAAGCAGAGCAGTGAATAAGCATGGCCATAACATAAAACACCTTAAACGCATAATTAGCATACAGCAGTTACAGAACAGCTATTCATCCGCTGCTGTTGAGGCAACAGATTCTTCCTTAATTGTAATCACATGATGTTAACTTTCCACCAAGTTCAGCGAGGTTTGTTGTGCTCTCTTTCTCCAGTATTGTTTCAAATAAAATGAACAAATACAATACAATCAAGCTTCCAGCAAACCTTAGATACAGATTTATTTAAGTGAAGACACTTAAAACTGGTGTTCATACCAAAGATTAAGCTTCTAGCACACCAGGACTCCATTTGAACAAATACACTGGAATTATAAACAGAAAACGAGACATGTTTATAGGGAGGATATACAGAGATTTATTTAATCAGGTTTACTATTTACAATTTAGATCACTTTCACATATTACTTCGCTACTCTACATGGCTACATTTTTTCCAAACCAATTTAAGATCTACAGTCTGACAGTTCACTCAACACATAAAACCG
>NW_008607912.1:69110-81951 GCF_000691845.1 Merops nubicus
GAAAAATGAAATATTTCATTATAGAACAGTAGTGCATACATTATACTCCTGAAAAGCCAGCTTGTATTTTAAACCATTAATGCTTGCAAGACTTCATCTCTGAAGGTCAAAACTGCAGTCATGTAACCCTAAAATTTTGTTTATTTTTTTTTCATTTTACAATTTTTATATATAAAGAGTACTGGACTTCACTCAAGTGTTTTTAAAAAGCGACACTGGTGAGGGGCAAGAATAAAATATTTTTCACAAATTAGATACAGCTGGCTTCCTTTGTACAGCTTTGGCCAAAAGAGTTCTGTGTAGTGAAGGTTTAAGATCCTCTCTACATATGCAAGAATCAGCCAGTTAATGCTTAGAGGTAATCTACCAAAGTATGCACACATCCTTTGACTTTCATATCAACCAAATAACACTTTACTTGCAAATGGTTCTGAAATTAGAAAGTTTACTAGTATACTAAAACATTTAGATACATGAATAGCTGGCTAAGACAGTGAAAGTCACAGGAATTATATGGGTGTGTGTAAAGCTGAGTTGTTTTGCCCATCACCAGTGTACAGTACGGCTGTCCTCATCTGTGAAAGGTGTGCTTTGACTAAGCTCAGGGCGAGAAAGCTATTGCAGGAGACCTGGCCCATTCACCTTCCACCTAAGAGATAAGATTGAATTGAACTGCGTGTTCACGTTCTCTTCTAGGCATATGTTCCGCCAGTGATGAGAAGTTCGTAGGCAGGATCCCGACTCCTCCTACATAGTACTATACAGGCACACAACATGCCCAGAAGCTATGGAGAAAAAACAGAACAGGATCAGTACACAGAAGGTACTTCAAGAGATTTAACCTCAGCACAGGAACTGTCAGCGTGCTTCACAAGACTGTCATTGCCCATAAGGTAAATGGCAGCAAGCACATGGTTCCCAAAAAAGCTTCACTTCTTGCTGCAAAAAGCAAGGCCTTGTTTTCCTGCAAGACTGTCTTGGACATCTTTAACAAAAGTTTTTGGTCAGCCACTTGTATTCTGCCTCAATTCAGATAGAAGAAACTACTAATTTTACTAACAGTACCTAAATCTGTACAACTTATCAGGTATGAAAAATCTAAATTCAATTGCATTAGCCTCTAATTGTGATGATGAAAAAAGAGCAAAACCTATTTCACTGTTGGGCATTTGAAAGACTGTTACCATGTCATATTAGAAAGCTTAAGTCCCATGTGAATTATTCACTTTTAGACAATTTTCCTGCTGTCAAAGTTGACAGTACCATGACTGTGCTGGCAGATTTGCCAGCAATACAAGGTTTGATCACACTATATTTACAAGACTTAGATCAGAGGAGCATCCTCAGGGATGTAGGGCATGATATTTTACAGAAGTTGCATGTTTACTGCAGGTAGGATAAGACTGTACCTAGTTAAAAAAAAAAAAATCAGGTATAGTAGTGTTCTGTGGTCTGCAGTAATTGGCAGCAGCTTCTAATACAATAAGAGATAGTATGGATTTGGTCATATACATAGAAGCTTGTTCAGATGCAAATAATTCATGATGCTCCTGTCATAACTCTGGATTATGAAGTATCATTCAGAAGGTAAATTTAAAAAAACCCACAACCCATCTTGAAAAAAAAACCTTTGAAAAGAAAGCAAACAAGACTGAAATGGGTGATCAGAAACCAAGTGTAAAACATCTTCATCGATACAGAAAAAAATCAGTGAAAACACACTACTGTGACAAAAGGACAGTTACTCTTCTTTTTTTTTTTTAATACTGATGAAAACATTGCATTAGTTTTAAAACTAAATGACAGAACATGCAACAGAGCACTCAAGTCTGTGGAAAGACTGAAGAGAAAATGCTGCAGAAATCCTAAGCCTGAATATACGATGATTAACAAGAGGCATGAGGCAATTCTCATACGAGCTTTTAATTTCCTGGAAAGGAACAAGCTTGAAAGACTAATAATATCCTTTGCCTGGAGTTCATTATCAGCTTTGGATCTATAGCAGAAACCAGCTCAGGTTCAAAAAAGGCATATAGAGTGTAACCTAGAATACGACACTTCAGCCTGCTGGTAAAAATAAATTTTCTTTCTTCAATTTCCATCGCTACTTGGGTGGTTCCAGTTCAGTCTGACTCCCAAATGTTAGATTAATGTCAGAGCAAGAGAAAAACAGTTACATGAGATAATGACTCTTCCTGGACAGAGCCTGTCTACGAGAGGAGATAATATCCACAACTAAAAAAACCCTTAAACTAGACTTGTGAGATGAAGAGCTTATGGTAGTGGCTAGAGAATTCTGAAGAAAGCTCACAGCCTCTGAAGTACAGAAACATGTTTTTTTCATGTTCAAGACAAGAATAAAATGAAGAGTACGTCCCAGAAAAATACCTCCTTTTGTCATTTGCTATAATTCATTCTAGCTGTGTATTCCAAATAAGTAAAGATAGTTCCAACACATTTACAGTCATTCGCACAGAGGTAAACCTGGTCAATGACTCGCTCAACATTCAATGTACACAGGGTTGTGTAAAATCTGAAACAATCGGGCACTGCAATAAGAACTTGTATAAGCAACTTCTGAGTTAATTAAACCATTTATATCCTTCAGGAGGCCAGTGAGCATATTCCTTGAATTCACTGTAAACACAGAAGTAATCCCTGTATTTCAAGCTTCTCTACAGAAACGTAGTATGTATTTTTTTTAAAACGTGCTAGCACTCAAACTTTTCTAAGGCATCTGATTCTGTTTCACTTCAGTTGCTACTTAATATTGTAAACAAATATTTTAAGTTAGTGTTGAGGAAGGACTGATGCATCCCCCTCTAACTTTTAGTAAAGTTTAGACAAATGCCACAATCAGGTGGTTTGTTCTGTGTTGTTTTTATGTTGTTGTTCAGTTTGTTTTGGTTTGTAATTTGCCTGCTAGCAATAACTATACACAATTTGCTTTCACTGAACCTGTTTAGCTTTTTTAACTTCTCTTTTTTTTTTTTGTACAAAAACCTTACTGACTCTCTATATATGCCAAGCTCAGTACACCCTGTAAGTGATCATGAACTACAAAAGCTATCTTTAAGATTGACCTCTGTGGCTAATCAAGCAGCACTTCTGCATTGCAATGCCTCTGCTCTCTTCAGTTTAGCTCCTATTTATTAACAGCTCTGTGCTGTCACTGTTGACACCAGGGAATTATCACACACTGGAAGATTCCCATGGTAACTGAAACACGAACATACCAAAAATTAGTTCTATGCATAAAATCAAGCTTTCTGCCAATTCCAAGCCTTGCAAAAATTCTCCTCAGTCTTTTCATTTTAAAGAACTGAAGGCCATATTTGCTGAATGTAAGCTATTAGAGGGAATGAACTCTGGAAAGCCTTACTGCCTAACACACAAAATAACAATCAGTTCAGAGTGGACTCTATGCAGCGAGTATAGAAAAGGTACTAAACTTTATCAAAAAGTTTTTTTACTCCTCTAAGATTAAAGTACATGACATAGGTTACAGGTCATTTACTGAAATTTACATTCTTGTCTCCATTTCAATTAGCCCACAGTCTATTTTGCAGAGAATCAGGCTAAGTACATCCTTAACTTCTGTATTACAAGTGAGACATAAGTTGTAACACCCTTTTAAGCTGCAGAAGTAACCAAACAGTCTGAATACTGTTTTGATCAACTTGAGTGAAACTGCTGTCTTTTCAATTTACAACCATTGGAACTGTGCAGAAAAGATACAAAAATATGACCTCCAATAGACTTAAATGTGATTAGCACTCAGTGAATATTAGTAGACAAAAATTTCAAGGGTATTCCCGACATCCTGTATTCAACATTTATCTTTATTAATTTTCTAAACAGGTATCACAGTGTGTTTTAACTTTAAGCAAAGAGATTTCAAAATGCTACAATGCAGCATTATCAAAGAAATTTCTCCGATATTCTCTCTTGACAAACTGTTTATACAATACATGCATTTTGCCAATAGCTTGATTACTGACATGTGGAGAAAAATCAAAGAGCACTCACTGCAGAAGGGATACAATTAACATGCCTGCCAGGAATTGCTGAGCCAAGACTAAAGAAGGATGCAAGTAGCCACATTTCCATTGCAAGCATGTGTCAGAAATTCTGGCTCAAGCCCAGAGAAGAATGTAACTGGGCTGCATTTTGGGGTGGACCTGTTAATCAACCTGCAAGCTCCAAAGCTGGCAACAATGCCCCTGCTGGGGATTCAGCTCACCCAGCCTCATAACATAGTTTTTTCCTACACAAGAAGTCTGCCACAGGAGTCATGATTGTGGTAAATACCTTTATTTGCAGTACACAAATATATTTCAGTGTTCAAGCAGACTGAATATTGCTTTAAAGTTTTAAGAATGGCAATTAAAAGAAAATACCTTCCTTCAGAAAACTGAGCACAGATATCACCAAGTTTGAAGTTGCACAGCTGAAGTAATCTGGTTCTGGACAGTTCAACAATATTACTGTATACAGTGTTAACTGTAAGTACATCCTTGTAGGATTGAAATAGAAATTCAACCATATTTTCACGTGAGGGTTTGCAAAAGATTACTTACCTTCATACAATCTGTCTCACAAGCTGCTTTTGAAAACAAAAAGATCCTGAATTGCCTGAGTCAATAGCTACAATGTTTTTTGAATTCAATTGCTATTAAGGGCACAAAAGTAACTTCGAAATTAGTTTTCAAACCTCTTGAGATCCAGTGTACGTACTAGATTTCTCAGAAGCCATAACATTGGCACAGTCTGAAAGTAACGTGATTAACGTACTAAGCCTGCCGAGCTGATGAGCATTCAAAATGCCAGTTTTCCAAATACATTTAAAAGACAGTCTTAGTCTTCCTAAAAAAAAATCTAAATAAATACCGAGATAGACATTAGTCTATTTCCTCAGTTTTAGTATCCAGGATAACTGTAACAATTAAGGCTCATGTGGGAGACAGACCATACTCAATTTTAAGTAGGCATGGTCTCCAATTTAGAATCTTTTGTTTAAAGTCCAGAAAGCAAGAAACCCTCAAGATAATGAAAAGCTCAGTTGAACAAGAGCAGAATATGCTATTAAAACCCCTGGTATATCTCCTAGGTGGTCTTGACATTATTTGTATGTCATGGAGCATAGTCAAGCTTTATATAAGCTATATATACACCTTTAAAATAGCATGAGGTATGAGCTGTTTTAAAGTTGGAAATTAAATACTGTGCAAATTCTTCAGATGTAAAGTGCCATCAGAGCACATTCATGACATTTAATACTTAGACAATTAGTTTAAAAAATAATTTACTATTTACATTCTTGTCAATTACCGCATTTAACATTGGATGTTCAGCTATCTTCAAATCTGATAGATTATACTTCTACATAGCAGTAGTTTTTAGACCATGCATGGTTGCAAAATTCTGTGTTGAAGTGTTTAGAACCTGTCATCATCCTGTGCATACCTGTAATAACTGGAAGAGCAGTTTCAAATTTTTGAATTTGAGAAAAATTTCACTGCTAAAGAATATTCTCTTACCTGAATAGCAGCAAATGCTAGTGCTGCCCAGATGACATACATCATGATCTCTTGAAGCTTCTTTACAACCAGAGCCTCACACCCCTGAAACAAGGAGACTTCTTATGTCTATCTGGCAACCAGTTATATATCCACATTTAGGTGCACCAAAAAGCACACTAAAAGCATCGAACAGAGCGGAGAGATAACTCAAAACACTAAAAAAGTAATTAATTAGTATATCACAGGTGAAAAAAGGGGAGAGATTCCTCCCCCTTCCCCCACCCCGAGATCATGTTTATTTCCTGTAAAAGCAAATACATCCAAGACCGCATGCTCCCACTAAAAAGAAAAATAGATTACTGTCAGCAAAAGCACATGGCTACATAAGTTCCTACTCTGTCTGTCTTACCTCAGAATAAAGGTCCATTGGGTGGGTCAAACTGCCAGTACAGTTGCTGAGGGCTGCTTTGCAACAGCTAAGTGGCACGCTGTTATTTTTGGTTTGTTTGAACCAGACAGTATTCTCCCAGTCTGAATAGTTATGGATCCCACAGCAACGCAGCTGAAAAAACATGCAGGTAAAGAGTCAATGTGCCAAGAAATCAGATGAGATTGTAATTCTAATTGCAATACGAGAACACAGGCATGCTAAGATGAGGCTACCTTTGTTACCTGAGTTAGCACCAACTATTTGACAGTTACTTAAGCAAATCATAGACTAAGCTTATTGTAAAGGGGCCTATAGCCTTACATCATTTAAGATACTCATCACAAAATACAGACTTGAAACTCCAGTTCTTGGGGAACATTTGACAGCCCACTTTTCCCTCATGCCTCTCTGACAAGACAAAAGCTTTATTTTTGGCTTAGAACAGCTCTATCCTTAAAGCTTACAACAGATGCTTGGGAAAAAAACTCTTTGCTTTCTGGACAGTTCTGACATGAACCAGCATTTGCTTTTCTCACAGAACTGCGGTACAGAATTAATTTTGTATAGTCACATCTGTGTGACCATGTAGAAATCCTTCAGAAATGAAACAAAATGAAATACAGTTCTGTTCCACTGACAGAACTGTACTCTACTGCATGCTCTACTGCAGTCCTTGGAGTTCTCTTGTGTACAGTACAGCCTCAAACAGCGATACTGCTCTAACTGTCAGTTTACCAGCTTCTTGTCCCTTTTCCCTTACAGGAGGGACTTCAGCAAGATAATTAGTAGTACGACTGATTTAAATGCATTTGACACTTGCAAATATTAGATGACTAAGTTTACACGATTGTAAAACTTAAAGGGTCCTGAATTTTCCATGTGTGATTGGTTTTTAGCCTCAAATCCAGAAGCTGGCAGCACTAGCTTTCAACTAGAATCAAGAACACCATTTTCCCCCTCAGCATGTTCTAGATAAACCTATGGAGACATGAGAACATTCTGCAATGTTCCATTGCTAAAAAAAATTCAGAAGTACTAAATATTTCAGTCCAGACAGTGATTCGTAGGTAGCCATTTACACAAAATACATCTCCACATTAACAATGCCATAATTCCACTAATTTTAACCATGTTAGGCTATTTATTGACCAATCAGTGTTTTCTAGACTTGTCCAAATGGAAAAGGATAGGCTACACAAGCAGCAGAGCAACAGAGTGTCTGTGTTTTACAGCCAGAAAGGACTGTCTCACCTGCCTCTGTACATAGTCAATAGCACGACTGGCTGCATCAGGATTTGTCCCGTTGTATCCATTGTATACTTTTCGAATGCTGTGATCAACTTCATCCTCCACCTGTGAAGTGTTAAGAAAGCACTGGCATTAGCGTGCCAGAACAAGTACTGTGGGTACAATAGGTACAATAATTTCACTTCCAGTTATAGTAATTCAGAATACCAAGTTAACTCCCCATCATCTGAAATTAGCATACTTTCATAGTAGAGCTTCTTAAAATTCTAACTTGACTTTTGCAAAGATATTGCTACCTTGCAGCTAATGGACAAGAAAAAAAACTGAGCAGCTATCTTCCATGAGATTTTAGACAATGCAGCTTTGCAATGTATCCCAGAAAGGAAACTACTTTTACTACAACGCTGTGGTAGATATCCCATGAAGTTAAGAGCTCTGTAAGAGCATGCATTCACCTTTCCACTTCCTCCCACTCCTTCAGAGTTCCAAACCCAAACTAATATAACTACCTGGGCTAACTCGTTCTGTTTGGGACCACAAGGATGCAAGTCATACAACCTGCTCTCCACATTTTGATTGAAGCCCAGGTAAACCCTCAAAGGTGAGGTCTTTTGGTTGACATACCCACCCTACAGTGATCAAGCTCTCTGTGCACTCCCTGTCTTACCATGCTTTCTGAGAAACATTGATGGTAGTACACTGTACATAGCAACAGCTACTGGAATAGCTCCTAAAGCTCCTGCGGATGAGTCAAGCTGCTAAAGATGCTGACAAGTACATGTGTTAGAAATGGAAGCCACCCAAGGACCATCACTGGTCCCCTGAAAGGCATCTTGTAATGCCCATTTTGGAGGAAATCTTACTAGAACCTTTTAAGCAACATGTTCCACTCTAAAGCATTACTTAAATGCACAGGAAGTTGGGTGTAGCTAAACGTTTGTACGATAGAACGATAAGCTCTGAATTCATTTTTTCCTGTCACATTCAACAGGAATCACATGCACAGAACATAAGATCAGGGCTGAGCATCAACCAAGCATACACATTTCTTAGATTCAAAAGTTACAGTAGGAAGGTCCTACCAACACATTCCCTTAAGTGCTTTAAGAGAAGGATTTTTTGCAGTGATAGCACAAGCACCATTCCCCTTCCTCCACTCACCCCAAGAATGAAGATTATCTTTAGAAGTAAATCTGTATCAAAACAGACACGAAGAGAAGTCAATTCAGCCTTCACAGGCAACCCATTTCAGACTAGTTTAATTTTCAAATGTTTGATTTTAATCTAATGTGATCTACAGCTCCGATTCATATAACAGAACAGCTGTTCAACACAGGTTTTGAATTTATTTCAGTGCTTGCCTGTACATCATTTGGGTTGTGGTTCACTTAGGACAACATTATGCCTGAAAACCATGCAAATTACACACAACGCAAACACATGTTGCTAGCTCTAGCTAACCAGCAAGTTTTATGAGAAAAGGGTGAACTACTCCACCCAGGGGAAGAGAGCCATTAAGCCATCAACCGGTGGCCTGTTTAATCTCTATTGCCATTTACAAAAATCCTCACTTCCACTGACAAGTACCACTACTAGCAGATTCTGCAGCAGGTCAGTCTATCACAGCATGACCCACATGTCTCTCTCAGCTCTCTGAAGGAGTAGGGATCTGAACTCGATCCGTACACATAGTTTTACAGAGGCATGTTGGAAAATTTAACAACTAAGATTAGTCACTGTAGCATGAAGGGCACAATGGCACTTTGAGACAACATCATACTTGGTCTTCCTTGCTACCAACAGTTCTGATGAACAACTGTTATGACTTCAAACTTCCCTTGTGTTTGTAAAGTTTTGTGTGTACAGTTAACATTATAGTAATTCTAACATGATTCATGTACTTTTTAAAAGTTTAAAGCTTTTTTAAAAGAAATTAAGCTATTTCTAACACTCCTGTTGCACTTGAAGCCCGTAGTTATGACAGTAAGTACTGCAGAGTAGAAGAAAACTAATTTTTACTAACAAAGCCTGTCCATCCTTTCAAAAGATGAAAGATTTAGTTTTCAAGTAGTGACTCTGACCAATGGCTTAATCTAAGACCACGCTGCCACCAAGAAGGAACCACCTACCCTCTTCACTCAAGCTCTAGCCCCACATTACCTACAGCTGTGAAACCGTACATAGCAAGACAAGAATGAGAGGCAACAGGAACATGCAGCTGGGATCAGTCCAAGTTTCCAGTGTTTCAAGTGTGTAATTTCAGATGGGCTAGGGAAGAAAGATCTATGCGTCTGCTTTACTCTGCTCTGGATGCTGTTAACTGGAAAAGAGCAAGCCACTTTAAGACTGCAATACAGACTAAGATGACCACTGCTTAGTCCCCGTCAGAGCCACATAACCGCTGAGTAACTACATTGTAATACACTTCTGCAAGTGCTGGAGCAGAAGGCAACCATCCCAGTTAACATGTAAGGACTCAACACGTTTCCCATTCTCCAGGAATTGTACCACTCTCCTCAGCTGCTTCTAAGGACTACTTCCACTACAAGCATCAGAGTCCCAAACGACCTTCTCAGTGCATGCAAAACATCAAATGCAGACCATGAGAAAAACACATATCTGGAATTTAATCAACGCCCATATAGCATTTCTGTTGAAGCAACCTACTCTAACTGTCATTAAGCTGGATTTCCAATGCGTAGTTCAAGGTCTTCTCAGCTGCTTAATCAAGACGACCCTCCTTTGTAAACCAAGCAAAAACTCTAGGTTATGACTTTAATGGTTGTCTTGCCATTTCTTCCAGGATAGCGGGAGAGAGTACTGAATTAGTAAGACCTGGGTTGTTTATACAGTAAATACAGAAGGACAAAGAAAGGTAAATAGCATTGTAGTTTAGCTTGCTATTCAAGGTATCACTGGAGTGTCCTATAATGCAACAGTGCTACATGTCACGGCTAAAAATGCCTTTTCTACTAGTTTTTTGGCAAATTTTAGATGTAGACATAACAAAAGCCAGTGAAACAGTGCAAATTAGAAATGTAATTTCTTCAAGCTACACTGAGGTATCTTTAATACCATGTGGTGTATTTCTGCCACATATTACATTGGTAGAAACAACTGATTTCATTTTTATGGTCCTGGTTCTTAAATTCAGTTACACAATGGGAGAAATCACAATTCTTTAGCCATAATCCTGGTTAACAACCTGCATAAAGCTAGACAGTATAAATTAACCCATCCAATCCCTTTGATTTTATTATTATGCAGTGTTAGTTTGTATACCAAAACACAAGATTACATTTTAGTTGCTGCATATCACAACAATATGCCCTACATTCAAACATTGTGCAACTTAAATCATTCACAAAGTCACAGCATCAATAAATTAGAAGACTGTTTGGAAAAGGGAAAGGTACTTATTACCATGGCTCCCTTCTACTGTACAAATGTCAATTATATATTCTACTTAGTTTCTCTTCCTTCTGAGAAAACTCTCTGCCTTGCTTTGAAGAAAATTGATGTTCTAAATTAAGCTATTGATACCTCAAATTAACCCAATTGGAGGTTTGGTTTTATTCCCTCAACAAATACCTATTAACAGTTCTACAGAATCAAATACAGTAAAGACCCTCTGTATTTGGGTGACAGTTCACAACAAAATATTTACTGAGTTTGAGAAGTTACTACCTTGGCTCTGTAGATGTATCCAAGAACCACCACCACCACTTCAGTGATAAAAACCAAGAGCAGGATGATCACAAACTGTAAAATACAATCAAGAGTGTTTGTGCAAACCGTTTTACTCATTTACTTTCTGAAAGCCTCCATATAGATTTGCTATTTAAAGTACTTGTTCAGGTAAGGTTTTGATTTAGCAGATAAAATAGGCAATTAAATTGACCACATGAGCTCAGAATTAGCTTCATTCAAGAAACTTTAGTGTTCTTAGCTTTACCAAGTAATAAACAGCTGCCCAGCCAGGTAAGTGCCAAGCATTAGACTGAAAAAAAAAAAACAAAACATAATGGAGCCCTTTAATCAAGTTTTTCTTTCAATCTTCTTTCCATTAGATAAATAGGAATGTCACAACGAAGAAGCTACCCAGGCTGTTACTAAGAGTGGGAGGTGAACTAAGGGAGTGTTTCTTCAGATTAAGCATTTGTCTTGGTATATTTAAGAGCACTTTAAAAATAAAATGTTCTACACCGTATCTAACAAAAAACCCCCGGGAGGGAGGAGAGCGGGGGCAGGGGGGACACACAGGGACAACAGTTTAAATCCTGTTCTCTTCTCTCTTAGCGAATTCTCTATCTGAAATTATGGCTAAAATGCTTGGAAACACATGGCAAAACAGTGAAAACAAGTTGTCCAAATTAAGCCATACAGAAAAATATTGAGGCATCACAACAACCCTCAGTTAACCTTGATGCAAGATAATTAAAACAAGAAGGCTCTTGGCTCACCTTTCTCTGTCCAATTTCAACCAGAACAGATAAAAGTGAGATTTAAAAAACTGTTATGACTTAACAGTATGGTTTTACATTTTTTTAATAAAATGATCACAGTTCTACAAGGTAAAGCTGAAGGAGCCTGCTGTTGCCAGAACTAATTAAGCAGCGTTACTCAGAAAAGAAAATTGAAATAAGATGTTCGTAACAAAATAAGGGGAAATCATTTAAGGCCATAAAATAAGATTAGAACAAACTTTAAAAGTATTTTACAAGTCTATGAGAAGGGAAGGCAGCCAAATATACCACAGGCTTACACCGCAGAAGAACTCTGCAACTTACCGTAGCAAGCCCACAGCGACTTTCTCGAATTGTGGCACAGCACCCAATAAGTCCAATGATAAAAAGAAGTGTTCCCACAGCTATGATGATAACTGCTGGAATTAGTGTGTAGACATCTTCAAAGAAGTGATCGTAGTCATCATATGTGATGAACACGTAGGCTCCCACATAGCACAGTATGCCTGCTGCTGCCTACAACAGACAAACAACAATATGGCAAGTTAACACCAAAATTTCCTTTCAGCAAGTCTACTTTACTTTATCAAATTTAAAATAAATTTTATATACACAATATATTATTTATATATCTATATAGAAATCACATATTATTTCTTTAAAATTATATATTTTATATAAATATAGTCTCAAAAAGTAGGTTCTATTTATACATCTTTGCTAGGTTATAGCATGTTTATTAGGAACATCTCAAATGGAGGTTAGTCAGTAGCTTTCAAATTACATTTCATCCATGCAGATTTAGTCTTGACTGCACTACGGAAGACTTCTGGGGCCCACAATCTAACAATGAGGGTAGTCATGCTATGAACACCAAAATCATACTATCTGTTCTCAAATACTTCCTTCCCCATGCTGTGAACTGAGCTTTCTGCATAGCCTAGCGTTCAGAAATGGTCTCATATTTTTGAGAGCAGTATTCCAGCCCAACCAAGCAGGAAGTTATTTGCTATTGAACAGCTCTTCAGAACATGTGTGCAGTTCTTTTATCTGGATTATTTACCTACTACTTATTCTACCATTTTGCTGATTACTCCCTGTGATTGAATGTCAGAAGAGAAGAGACACACACATTTCAGACTTTAACCTCTGCTCGGGAAAGATGAACAGCTAGA
>NW_008607912.1:81982-92149 GCF_000691845.1 Merops nubicus
TGAAGTGTAAGCGTTCACAGCACTGGAAAAATCTGATTCTAACCACAAGGTAGGTAGGAACAAATATGCTAAAAGAGCCAGATACCTAGAGACACATGCCACACATCTTCTAAAAGACATGTTCTCAGAAGGACTATTGTATAAAATGGTATTTTATTAAAGAAGACAAAAAAACAAATCACTTAAAGTTACTGCAAATAAGACCTGTAAGAGTGATCTGCCACTTTAAACACTACGACAAAGCACTTATATCAATCCAATATGACCTTACCTCCCTTAGAGTTACAGGGATCCCAACACATCAATACCTTCATTAACTGTAAGCTGAGCAGACCTAGTGAAGGACAGCCAGCTGGTGCTTGAGGAGCCAGCTAACACACGCTTATTTAAACACAAAAGGGCCTCAGCAGTTTTTACTTTACATATGTCTTTCATAGCTGTCTCCACACTTGCTGCAGAATAAAACAGTGCTCCTATATATTAAAATGAATCATGTATGTTCAATTGATTTTATAATTTGGATATTCCATGACACTTTTCTGGTGTCCCACTATAGGGTTAAGCTAAAACAATCCACTCAGAAGATGCAAGAACTAAGCTATGATCAGGAGAATTAAATTTTGCTGTAAAGTGTAGTGTCCCCACTACAATCTAAACCACGCCCTGGACTCAGAGTTCTCTTGGTTTGAATATCACACACTTCAGCTCTGATCTGAGGAAGAACAATGCAGCCTGCTTCCAGCTCTCCCTTCTTCTAATGATGTGTAACCACCCCTATCCCTGCACTGTGAAGAAGAGGGTGGACAGACGTATCTCTGGTTCCAATTGCTACATTACTACAAGACTGGGTCATCAAAGAATCAATCAATAGTTCAGGCCAGAAGGGACCTCAGAAGATCATTCAGTCCAATTTCCTGCTCAAAGCAAGGTCACCAATGAATTCAGACCAGGTTGCTCAAGGCTTTGTCCAACATCTTGCAAATCTAAGGATGGAGATTCCACAGCCTCCCTGGGCAACCTGTTCAGTGTGGCACAAGACAAGACACAAGATGACTGCTACCAAGTATTTCAGCACTGTTTGCTACGATGTGCAAGATGTACTGCAATATTACTGCAACTACTTCCTATAAAACTACTGCATACGTTCTACAAGAGTAATAGTTTACGTATGGAATATCCCCTGCAGCGCTGTTACAGAAACACCATGTAAAGGAAAAAAGGTATTAAGAGACAGCTCAAGCTTATCACCAGTTCTGCATGGATTTGAGCAACATATTTCACCTCTGCCACTTTCTGCAGTGAAGGCAAGGGTGTACTCTACAGGAATTTCAAAAGCATCTAGGAGGCTCACGTTCACCCACAATAAAGTGCTATGTAGATACAACAGTAATGAAACTGAAAAGTCAGCAGCAGTCGAAGACCAACAGCAAGACATCTTCTCTAGACAAGAAAATGTGAAGTGAACAAGCTATTACAAAATCATCCCTGTGCACAAAGATCTTGAAATGCTAATCCAACTCTACAAATCCTGCAATGTGAGGTACAACATGGCAAAATGCAGACATACAACTTCTGCACACAAAGCAAAGACTCAAAGCAGTGTCACTGAACAACGGAATTACATTAACTGTTGCCTAGCAATGAAGCGTGTGAATGACAGGACAGTGATGTAATCTCCCATTTCTAAGAACTAAAATGCTTGTTAGAAATATGGTATATTGCAAGGTGGCAAATGAACAAATGCAACTGTGGATGGCATTTGTAAACCCCTTTGTCCTTCTCTGTTACACAAAATTTAAGTAGCTTTTTTTTTCTTCCTAAGAAAAGCCTGGTTCATAAGCAGCATGAGCCCATATATATATAGGAATATTTCTGAAATAAACCATCTACAGGTTTTACCTTCCCTTCCCCACTTCAAGCAGCACAAACATTTTAAGAAACTTCGCTCTTCCAGTATTATGCTAGACAAGGTAACAAGTACAGAGTTTAAATACCCAGAAAAACAGAACAGCTATCGTTTGTGGCTTTTTTTTTTTTTTTTTAAAATAGCACTTTCTAATGACCATTAGATGGGCAAACTTTTTCTTTAGACTTCTCTGATTAAAGTAGCCTGGTCTGAAGACTTCACTAAATCCTTTCCACACATGGCACTATTATGACTTACCAATCACAACAGCATTGAGCCTCAGCTTTTGCTTCTAATCAATGCTGTAGAACTGGTGTTTCTGTGGAAGAAGCTACAGAATTTTGGGAACAGCCATGTACCTTCATATATCTATAAACCTTGCACTAGAATCATGAAGTTAAATATATATACATTGCCTCTACTTCATGAGGTGACCATATCCTTAAAATTACTGCTATCTCTTCCTCAGAACCGCTCCAAGTAATATTCAGGGTAAACAAAAAAAAAAAAAAAGTCCTGAGAGTAAAGGTGCCTGCTGGGGCTTTCACAAGTTTTAAAAGCTACAACCATTAAAACTCCTTTCCTGTGTACCACAGTTTAACGGTATATTTGAACAGGTACAATAGTCTATCACAGAACAATGAAAACAGCAACACTACCCAATTAGTTTACAGGGGTGCACGTTTCAAGGGCTTTTCCTTTCAAAGCACAGCCATGGGACGCTTACTGTTCTCTTCAGTCTGCTCTAAACCTGGAAGGTGGGCTGCTGTACCTGGGATAATTAACAAAGTGGTCTTGAAGCAATACTTTTTGCTCATATTCTGATGATTTTCACTTGCTACCTTCTGGCTTGCAAGTCCTAGGAGTGTATAAGAGGACTCATTTTGGATGAAACCAAAGCAGAAGATGAATGTATTTACTGTGCTAACTGTTCAGTTGATGGGACCAGACTTCCTCTCTCCCCACAACTCAGTAGTGTCAACATCAGGTCCCCAGCACAACTAGGTTTTGTTCTACCACCATAGTACCATGTTAATGTAAACAAAGCATAAATATTGTGACAACAGATAAAAAGCTTGTGTTACCTACACAAAATAGGCAATCTACACTGATCAGTGCTGCACCAGTTAAATGAACATTTATTACCTGTTGCAACCCAAGACTGAAGTTGCATGTGTGTTTTTTGAAAGCAAACAAAAAGAACAAAACCCCCAAAGCAGTATAATGCACTTAAATAATTTGCTTCTTGAAAGGGAAATCATCTGAAGAAACAAACCTGTACAAGTAAAAACACTAGGATCATTTAAAAAAAAAGTAAATCGCAACACTTATTATTATCCTGCAGAGTAAATAGTAAATGTGCAGAAGTCTAAACTCACTCAAGTTGAAGACATGTGAATAAAGTCACCACATTTACAATAATGCATCTCCTTGCATTAAATGGAGGGCAAATATACAAACTGCACACAGTTCAAATAAATCTTTGATAAACAATGCTTGAAGGAAGAATTCTCAACCTTAATCTGCTCAAGGCTCTGAACAGAGATGGCAGCAGCTCCTGAACCTGTGCCAGGTGACACGTGCTCTAGGGACATGAGTGGTTATCCAGAACTCACACATGCTTTTGGAGCTGTTTGCATCTAACCTATAGTACTGAATCTGAAGTGGCATACTCTAGTTCTAGGATGAATTAACCTTTACAAGATGGACAAGACAAGTACAGTCAATGAAGACATTTGCTGCAAAATGATTGAACAATTAGACTTCTTTTCATCAGAGGAAAATTTATATATATGTATGACTTCTTATAGTTCTGAAAAAGTTTGCCATTATTACTTTGGCATTGGACTCTAAGGAGTTAGTAAAAGCTGAAGCAGCATGCAAAGAACTGGAGGGAAAACTGGAAGGTCTAATGACACAGTGATAAACATCACTTGAAAGCATATTTAAAATAAAGGTTTCTTAAGAGTGAGCAACCTTCCCCCTGTCATTGGGCTGGTATAATATCGCCTATTAATCCCATGCTATTTCAGTTTTTTGTTGTTGTAGGTGAGGTTTTTAGTTTGTTGGTGGTTTGTTTTCATTCTAAAACACGTTGCAAACACAAACCAAGAACTGTTTCCATGTTTTCAGTAATGCTCACACACAGCAGCAGTTTGAAAGCTAAAATTTTGGCTAGCTGAGATGATGACTGGTAAGACATTTAACCTACTTATTCTGTTGATCATTTATCAACTATGGACGCCACAGCTCCATTTACAGACTAATGTTTCCCTATGCTACCCTGCTAATGTTGCTCTTGAACAGACACGATGAAAAACAAAGGCTGTACATCATAGCAAAAGTAATGTGAAGGACAGTGCTTTGTAGTTTACCTTGCTATTGAATTTTCTCCACTTTGGGATCTCAGTAGAACCCACTAAAAAAAGGTGGAGTTTTTGTACTCTTTCAAGTAACTTGAGTATTCATAGCCTTATTACTATCAGATAAAGAAGTACATCAGGAATACACTTTCTCCAAGTTCTTCTTTCAGCTTTCTGTCCTTCAAAATCTAGTTCCTCTGTTGTAACTTCAAAGGCCCTATAAGATATCTGTGCTGTTTATTTCTTTTACATTCTTTTCAGTACTTCACTACTCTGTATCTCTCTCTCCATTCCTCTATGAAACAAATACACACCCATACCTGACATTATTTTTCCTACTTTCTCAAATAGATGCCCACCCATCTTAGAACCCAATGGTTTCCTGACTGTCTTCTACTCTTATTTGTTCTCATCAGTAATAATTCAGCCAGAACACTGAGCTATAAGTTACAAAATCCTTTGGGAGAAGAAAACCAGCAATTCCATTCAACTTTATATTATAGTTAGAAATATTTTGAGGGCTTATCAAATAAAGCCATGTAAAATTCAGTAAGCCAGATTGCTTTGCTATAATAGCCAAATTTAGTTCTGTAGCACTATGCACAAAACCCTTAAATTCAAATGGTTTCACAGCTAAAGCAAAAGGCTGAGCTATACTGCTTTTGCACTTAGCATTACATATTTTAAATGTCACTAATTGCAAGATGCAGTGTATCAGCAGACTGAGGGTGGGTGCTTTCTTAAAAAAAAAAAAAAAACACAAAAAACCAAACAACAAAAACCCCCAAACTAGGAGAGATGTTAACAATATAGCTATTCTTTTACATCTATTCAGTCATTAGGGTTGTAACTTGACCTGGTGGCTGCACCGTTTTTAGATTCCTTGCCCTGCACAAGCACAATGATGATTACTCCACACTACAAAATCTCGCCAGGTAAAGCAATGCTTCAAATTTCAAGTACTACTCCATGATACATTTAGCTTTGCATGTTGTTTTTGCTTCTGTTAGCTATCTGCTCTACTTTTAAGCACATGATCAGATGCAAAAACATCCTGAAAAATCTCATGCAAACACATGAAACTCATCCTGTCAAGAAAGAAATGATATCACCGTGTAAAAGCCAACTGAAGCCTTCCCAAGAATGGCCCATGTGTGCTACCCAAAAATTCACGTCCAAATAGTGTAAGGAAAAAAATCACTCGGAGGGTACAACACTTCAAGTTTTACCTTCTAATTTTTTTTTTTTTTATAAATGAAAAAAAATTTAATCCACAAGATTCCAAACTGTTACACAATTCTGCAAATACACTCACTTCACTACCATAGCAGTAAAAGCACAAAACATTCAACTTTCACATCCATAAGTGACTGTCCTTGAAGACAAGAAAAAAGGCTTCAGTCAAGTAATCCCTGAGAAGCAGTCTTTGGGATCATCTGTCATTTATAGTCTTTGATGACCAAAAAAACTCTCAAGAAGTTCCTTCATTATCCCAGCTTTTATAGTCGAGATCAGAAACAACTCTCAGGCTCCCAGTAAAACAGAAAAATTACTTGGCTTATCCCTACATGTAAGGGGAAGTGAGCTCTACTTCTTTTTCTTTCTACTGCTAAATTTCAATTCATTTTCCTGTTCTGCATTTTCTATATTCTGTTCTAGCAGAAACCCCAAACATGCTACATACACCTTGATATATACAGCTCCTTTTAAGGACAGCACAGATAGTTCCTCTAAAATAACCCTACATAATTTCCAATACCATGGCTACTGTACTGTGATGATCATGTGTAAGTTGTGAAGTGAGCACAGAATTACAGGAAGCGTTCTTGCTGCACAGCACCAAAGCCTTGATATTTCTCTAAACAACCATTCCAAAGAGTACTGTATAATAGCTTAGTCAAATGAACCGTAAAATTAATGTTTTCAAGTCTGTTTAATTGCAAGAGCACCTTAAAAAGTTAGTTTGCAGCTACTGACTGGGAAGTATTGCAAAAGCAAAATTGGTTTTTCTCAAGGAGGAGGAGAGGTTAAGAAAAAAACCTCAAAGCAAACATAGGGTATTAGGCACTCTTTTAACAGAGCACATATATTCTTTGTGAATTTAAGATAGACACACTCACTTTTCTGAAACAAGACTACAACCATCTATGAATATTTTATTCTTCTATCCTATATTCTAAACATGTCTGAAAACATTTCCCTAGCATTTTTGCAATTCATTTCTTCAAACTACTTTCAACTGAATTATGCAACTCATTCGATGAAGCCTTGGATTAAGAATTCACAAAAACACACTTGACAGTAGTCTTTAGATACTTGTTACAGGTAAATTTCTTCCTCTTTCAAATCAATGCAGACTTGAACTTTAACAAAAGATATTTTGAAAAACATTCTATTCTCAAATACTTTATGATCATCTTTTTTCTAATTAGCCATATTCAACATTTCATCATCAAGATACCAAAAATATATTTTTATCAGCTATTTTACCTTTTTTTTTTTTAACACTACAGTTCAATGTTTTCCTGTCATAGAAGTCACTTGAATATTTCCCCACTGAAAAAAAAAAACCCACCATACAATGTCCTCAATCTTCATATTGATCAATGTTGGGATTTCCACTCCAAATTTTTTTCTGAGAATATATGTACTAGAAGTTTCATTATTTTATTTCTAAGACGTATTGATTTTCACATCATGATTACTTCTTATACAATAGCTTTCCTTAAAGGAAAGGGCTTAGCATCATCTAAATGAAAATTAAATCACTAGTTGAACAAATAGATCTTGTGCAAATTGAAGACAAGACACAGGTCAACTGAAGGATTGCTTTTCCTTTGCCATTTATCATATCTACTCTAAAATTAATTCATAACAGCAAAATGCTAAGAAACATTTGTATTCCTCTGATCTTTCTAAGAAGGACAAGTTTTGTAGGACACTTCTTATAAATGCATTTCTTTGTGAAGTATTTTTGAGCTCAAGCACTTTGCCAAATTATTCAAAAGCCAAATTAGTGTTTCATGCAAGATCTATATCATGCTACCCTTGTTGACTATTTCACGATACTGTTTTCCTGCAGTACTTTGTTTTAAAGGCATTATGCATGTCTGCAGTACATGTACTTGATGCTTGACACCCCTGCAAACACAGCTCAGCTAAACTCCCAAAGTACCATACCAAAATCTTGTGGACATGCATAAATCCCACACAATTTTCTATGTCATAAACTAACACCCAGCCTGCTGTGAGAGGAAGATAGTTTCCACAGCCCATTTTCTTTACAAAAAAAATTCAATAAAAATCCTGTACTATTATTAACATGTAAGAATGTACATTTAACGTAAGAATTTTACAGGGGGTGTAAGAATTTTTCAGAAGACTGATAACTTCTGCCATCTGAAACAAGATGACTTTTTTATAGCATCAACTAGAAAATTTCGTAAGTAGCTCAAGACTTTCCAAAAGGAGATGAATTTGTAGAATCATTGGCAATATGGATTATTAAAGTCAGCAGTCATAGATGAATGAAAGGGTATGGCTATGATCTGTCAGCAGACCTGATCTGTCTTTTTCAGGAAGCTTGAAAGAAACTTCAAAAAGAAACAAAGTCCTAGACGACAGAGTATAACAAAAACATCTCTGCTTCAACAAGTCAACAAATGAAACATAGTAGATCAAGAACTGGAATTCTTTTTCTTTTGCCATTTAAAAATTAATACTTTTGTTGAAAGAATGTAGATTCTGTTTTTAGGCTACAGCTTGCTAAAGAGAGGAAAAGTACTGATTTTTGTAAATCTCACTTTTAGAAATCCCGCCTCATTCCACAAGCAGCTGATGAGCTGTATGGTTGTTCCAGCACAAGTGACCCAGTCACCTATCTGCCAAATATTTATCAGTACATGTTGACTCCCTAGGCTTACAAAACACAGGATTTGTGACATTTTAATTTGACATTAAGTACATCCTACATAAACACAATCTGCCCATTTAAAATACAGTTCAGTTTCATCTCAAAAAAATTAATTAAAAATTATAAAGCACTAGATTCAGCAACACACAAAATAACTGCACCCATCACTGCTTAAGCTGAGTAACTGCCAGCTTCAACAAGTAATTAAATTACAAAATACATTGAGTAACAAACAATGCCTTTGATAATATAAAATATGAAAACTATCACTAGGCTTCTGCAATGGGGGCAAGAAACTGCATACAGAATTTTCATTCCTTTATTCAAAACAGAAACTAATTTACATCAGTAACTATAGAAAAATCTACTTCAAGACACCATCAAGAACATAACTTACAAGTCTAGTCAAAAACTAAGTATGACGTAGCAGCTATTACATAGCTTTTTAAATGCCCTTTGCAACTACTGATGTAACAAAAAGCCACACCCAGCAAAGCAGATTCCAAACAAACAGCTGTACTAAAAGGTTGATGTAACCACCTCATACTGCAAAGATACAGAACAAGGCCTACCCACCTCAGTCAAAATCCCAGACTTCTAATATGCACCACCTAAAGTCAAATGCCCCACATTTACTGCTCATCTCTCTGAACAGGTGTACACACACATGCTGGTGAGACTCCACAGATATGCATTTTCCATGACCATGATTCATTTTTAGGCACCCACGAGGAATTCCTTTGTAAAAATTTAGACAAAAGCATTTATGCTGTGACACTTGGTAGATCATAGAATGTCTGGGCTGGAGGAGACCTCCAAAGGTCATCTAGTCCAACCCCCGCCGCCATAATGCAGGGACATCTCTAAATAGATACAGCTACTCAAAGCTTTATCTAGCGTGATCTTTAACATCTCCAGGGATGGGGCCTCCACCACCTGTCTGGGCAACCTATTCCAGTGGTCTATCACCCTCATACTGAACTTTTGCCTAACATCTGAACTAAATCTACCCTTTTCTAGCTTAAAGCCATTACCCCTCGTACAGTCACTACAAACCCTTGTGAATAGTCTCTCCCCTGCTTTCTTGTATGCCCCTTAGATTGCATATTGCTTTCAATATTAAATGATGTAGCTATAGATAACTACATATTTATGTTTTAATATCTTGTTACCCACTTATTTTTTCAAAGCTGAAATCTTTGAACAGCTGGTACAACAGACCTTCTGTTGCTACACCTGGGATTAGAGGATGAGAAATGCAATAGCTAAATGCAAAAAAAGGAATTCTTAAAGTCTACAGAAAATTCTTTAATTTCATTTCTTTTGAACTATGTTGTTCTGACAGGCCAACTACTACAGTGAAGGTAATGCCAAGCTACTGCGTGTATGTCCATCCTGAAAAGGTCACTTAGAGCACCCTAGAGTTCCACCAACCCGGATAAGCTTTTGTCTTACTGTCAGCAAGACTGTAGTTGTGGGAGATTTAAGCAACGCATAAATACTATAATGTAACTGTAGTTACTGGAAGAAATGAAGCATGAAAATTGTTTTTGGCTTATTAAGTTATATTAGATCTCCAAAAATTTTGTTTAAAAATATGAGGCAGAAAGTGGTGCTCCATACTTACTACTATTATTTGGGACAAACATTTTTTAAGCAGAAGGCCAAAACCTAGCCGGCCATAGAGCTCCACAAAAATCCAACTCGCAGAGACCTGAAAATCTCAATAATTCAACCCAGCCTGTAATCAATTACAAAATCATGTCTACCTCAAGACCTCTAATGCTCGTTAAACCTATACTGCCACGCTATTCGATCAACATATCCATCTACATCCACCTCCGAACTTCGGTGGGGTGGACTGAGAGAGGACTGCGCCCACTGCTAAAACACGGGGCCCCGCGAAGGGGCACATGACGGCCGTTAGACGAAAGCGTTTAAAAGGCAGCTGGACGGGCGAGGCGGCGCGGGGCCAGCTGCCGCCA
>NW_008607913.1:0-1833 GCF_000691845.1 Merops nubicus
GCTCTTCTCCAACCCTAATGCTTCTATGATCAGCAAGTCCAGCTGGTAACCCTGCTCCAGCAAGTCCAGGTCCCAGCCCCATCCCGGGCACCACATCTCACAGCATCCCTGTGCTTGGCAAGGACCTCCAGGATCATCAGGTCCAACCTTCTCCACAGCTTTCAGACACCTCCAGGGCTGGTGGCTCCACCGCCTCCCTGGGCAGCCTGTCCCAACACCTGACAACCCCTCCAGGGGAAAAGTTCCTCCTGATGTCCAGTCTAAACCTCCCCTGGTGCAGCTGGAGGCCATCCCCTCCTGTTCTGATCCCTCTTGTTCCCTCTCTAGTCCTGGCAATAAGCCAGGGGAAGCAGAGCCTGGATGTGTCCCTATCACTGGTTTTGTGACCAGATTGCTCCGTTCACACCTTCTCTAAGAGCCCTAAAATTTGGGAAAGGGTCTGGGGAAAAACTCCTGTGGTCCTGATGGATGTGGGCATCTGAATCACTTCAGTTTTCCCCTGAGGATTCTGTTCCTACCAAGTGTGTTCTTCAAAGGCTGAAAGTCCAGAGGTGAAAGCACTGCAAGAAAAATCAACCACGGCCTGCTGAAGTGGTGGAGTAACATAACTGACTCCTCTGCAGAACAGCAGCAGCAGATGACCCAAAAGGGACCGTTGCAGGACGTGGTCAGTGGCTGGGATCCTGTGCTGAGGGAGCAGGGTGGCTCTCCCAGGAGATGAGAGCAGCCTTGTGACCATGCTGATGGACATCCTGACTGATTGTCCACCCCTCCTCCTCAGCCCTGCCTCACCACGTGTCCGTGGAAGAACCCTCTGCCCAGGGCAGGCTCATCCTGGAAAGCTTTTTCCTCGCTCACAGGGGCAAGGAGGGTCAGCCCAAGGTGGTTCCTGGGGCACTTGTGTGGGACTGACCCACTCCACAGCTCAGCACTGACATCAAGGAGGTCCTAGGAGGTTCATCCCCTCACTGGGTGAGACAACTGCCACTCGCAGCACTGGGAGGTTCCCACCTCCCCAGGGAGTGCCCCCAGCACATGGTCCCTGTCCCTGGGACCAAAAACTGCCCCAGCCCTCCCAGGCCACCCTCAGAAAACGGTTCCAGGTTGGTCCTTCCCCCACGGTTCCCATCATGTCCTACCTTGGCGTTGCCCTGGGCTTTCCTCCAGGTGGTGATTGCCCCTCTGAGCCTTCAGACCTAGGGGCTGCTGCCCCATCCTCTGCCCCGGGGCCGGGCACCTTGGTCGTGGTGGTCCTTGCATCCATGGCAGAGCTCCCCTGCAGACACTGCACGGGCAGCAGGTCCCTGTCCCAGCTTCTCCTGGGGTCCCCCCCAGCCCTGGATCCACGGGGCCAGCAGAGGCTGATCCCATGCCCTGCAGCCTGGAACCTTTGTTATCTCCAGGGAGCTTTTGGGGAGGAGGGGAAAGATCTTCAGCTCTTCAAGGCAGCACCAGAAGTCATTAGTCTCTGTAATAATTAACTGGCTGGGAGGAATGGGGGAGTCCTCAGGTTAGGAGGGTAGAACTTCCAGGATCCAACAAAGGCAGGAAGACAGAGAGCTGATAGCACAGGCAGGAAGCAGGAGGAGGGGATGTGTTGGTGGATCCTGAATCCCAGCTGCTTGCAAAAATAAGTCCCAGAGTGAGGGTGGCATGTGCCAGCCCCAGAGGACAGGCACAGCTACTGAGGACACCTGGCCAGACCCCGAGAGTCTCCACGGCCTGGGGAGACACAGACCCAGAGAGACAACCACCAAACAAAGTCTTTGTGCAGCTGGAAGGTCTAAGCCAGGGTCCCACCTCACCAAGCTCCCCTCCCAGACCCCTCACCTT
>NW_008607913.1:1863-2149 GCF_000691845.1 Merops nubicus
CGGCTGCTACTCCTCCCCACCCCGCCAGCCGGAGCCGCACCTTGCTCCTGCCTCCTGGGGCTTCTTCAGCAGCAGGTCCAGCCAGGTCCACAGCTCTCCACAGGGACCCTCCTATCCCAAATCCTTCCCCTGGGATTTTCAGGGGCAGGGATAGACTGGTGGCTCCACATTGGGTCCTCTGGCCCCACTCTGAACATCTCCTGCCCCCAGCACCCCTGAGCAGACCTGTCACCTCTGGAGCCCCAGCCCAGAGACCCCCCAGCCCGGGCTGTGCAGCTGCATGAAG
>NW_008607914.1:0-4996 GCF_000691845.1 Merops nubicus
TCATTAACTGCATTCTCTTTACAACAAGTCGTTCCATTGCTATGCATTATAGCTTCTCTAGCTGAAATAAAACCAAATTATCATAGAATCATAGGCTCATAGAACCACAGAATTGTTTAGGTTGGAGAAGACCTTTAAGATCATTGCATCCAGCCATTAACCAAACTCTGACAAGTCCACTGCTAACCCATGTCCCTAGGTATGATATTTACACAACTTTTAAACATGCCCAAGGAGAACGATTCAACCACTTCCCTGGGCAGCCCGTTCCAGTGCTTGACAGTCCCTTCAGCAAAGAAATATTTGCCTAATATCCAACCTAAACCTGCTCTGGCACAAGTTGAGGCCATTTCCTCTTGTCCCAAACCTCTTTTTAGGTAGTTGTAGAGACTGAGAACAAGATAATCTGCTCCATAACATTCCCAATACTTTGGCCAGGTTGACACATCAGACTGTAGTTCCCCAGATACTCTTTCCAGTCTTTTTTGTAGATGAGTTTCACATTTGCCAACCTCCAGTCATCTGGGACCTTTATTATTACCCAGTACTGCTTGATAGAAGTCACGACTGACTGTTTGAAAGTGGCTTGGTGAGCACATCCTCCAACTCTTTCACTTCTCTTGGGTGTAACCCATGCAGCCCCATAAACTTGTGTATGTCTAAGTGATGTAGCAGCAATATGACAGTAATAACATCTTCTATAAATTGCTCTGAGATCTACAGGTGAAAAGTGTTTTGTGTCAATGGCACTGTATGTAACAGCTTTGCTGGTAACACCTGTAGCAGGTCATGATCATGACATATGACAATTACTCAACCCACAAGTATGTAAAGGTTATGATGGTGAAATTCTCAAGGTTCTGCAACAAATACACAATGACACAGAGGCAGGATTTCTGATAATTTCTTTATTATAAATTAGTACTAAACTACTCCTAGTAAAACCAAATATATATATATACACACACATAAATATATACGTGTGTGTGTGCATATTACACTATAACCCACTACAATATTACCACTGGGAAAGCAAGGAACCCAGCAAGGCTGGAAATTCCTCAAGAGGGTAATCTTTAAGGCACAGGAGCAGGCTGTCCAAGTGTGCTGCAAGACAAGCTGTCAAAGACCAGCCTGACTGAAAAGGACAGCAATTGCCAGAATAGTTGTTGCTGAATCCTGTTTTCTTAGAAAATTAGTTTGTTATTAGTTTTTTGTTGTTGTTGTTGTGTACCTATCAAGCTTTGCTTATCCTGCCAACTACTCCCATATCAGGTAGGTTTCTGCTGAGCTTAGCAGGGATTTCTCAAGCACCCAGCTCCAACTCTCTTAGCCAGTAAGTCTACCTGCAGGCCTTTCCTGATGGCAGTTCCATCAACACCTTTCTCAGTCTTACTTCTAATGTTATTAAACAGACTGACGTGGAAGTTCTAAAGCACTTTGTGACATTTCTATTTTATTTGCTTTAATATTTGCATGCAGTTGCCATAATCAATTTGCATGCGTGTGGTAACTCACAGTGGATCATCCTAGAACATCAGGTTCAGATAAGAGCCAGAGACACCTGGATATGAGATCTGCTTCCAGTGAGAGAAAGTGAAACATTTTCTGCATAATCTGAGGAGTTGTAGTCCCAGTTTTTCACACTTCCATTTTTTTTCTAACACAGTCTGTTCCTGTTACACATTTTTAAATAATTGCATCTGTATCCAACTGAACTCTAGCCTTTTCATCTTCACTAAATCTTCTCTGACGTTGTCCAGGGACAGATAATTGTGAAAACCCACACAAGATTACTACAAATAAGTGATGTATTCTGTGTGTGGCTTTCTTCTGTCTGTCAGTTCTTTCATGGGCTCTGTCTACTCCCTGATTGTCCTTACACATCCACCTGCACATCTATAAGATTATTTTGGTCTGGAAAACCTGTTGCACATGTCAGCATTACAAGTTAATTAAGAAAATAATAATAATAATATTAATAATAACAATAATATTTTTTCCAATTTTGTTACCTTCCACCTTTATCAAAAATATCCTACTTTTGCATTAGAAGGGAAGAGTTTTGAAGGATCCTTTACTTGTACCAAATTTTTCCCCTTTCCTTCATTTAAGTTTTCATTCAAAGTCCTTGGAAGAGCATGAGAAGACAACTAAATCTCACTGAAGTCATTAGATATTCATTCCCTGTAAACTGCAGACTGCAGTAACCTGTACAACTCAATGTAGCAGTGCTTGATTTCCCTGTTGTCACTGCCAAACCTCCGTATTTCACTCGGCATTGTTAGCTGTACAATTTTGTTGCAATAACTGAATACCTGTAGGAGTTGCACGGCACAGCACTTCGGAGGTTTAAGATTTTCCTATTCCACTGCAGAAAAATTAATTGCACTGGGGCCGTGCTTTGCCAGCACCAATTAACAAGGGGGCTGAAACTAGAGTTTGACATTCTGGTCACGTGCACATAGTCTGGTTTGTTGGCATCTCCTCAAGTACCTGCCCTCCTGCATCCCATGCTCCTTCCTGAAGCTCTGAAGAGCTTGTTACCACAGTTTGCAAATACCAGAGTTTTGGTTTACTGCTATGAAGTAAAATCATTGCAAGAAGGAGATTTTAGAGTTTCTGTACATGTTAATAAGGTCCACCTACTTCTATTATACTTGAGCAGCATGAAAGCCCAATTGAAATTCCTTAGCTTGCATAAACCTTCATATAGGTATCAATTACTCTGCCTTGCAGAAAACAACTCAAACTTTTTCTCCATTTACATCTGTAAACTAAATGAAGATTTTAAGAAAATTGGACACTCTTTATTATTTTAATATCCAACGATCAGTTTCTAAGGAAGAGGCTAAAGAAAGTGGCAGGAAGGAGAGTGGAAGAGTTCTGAGGTCTTTTATGTTTGATATTCAAAGTGGAGTTGAAGGATTTTCAGCTCTGAAACAGAGAAATCCTAGATGCAAACAGCGTCGTAAAAAACAACAGCATTGCATCTGACAAACAGAATCCATTTTAGTGGTATGGTCAGAGCTGAAATCAGTTGGGCACTCTTGTTCTCACAGAACAAAGTCTCTTTTAGGCAGCACCTCCATCTTTGCCTTCAAAACACCTTGGAGAAAGCCTCAAAAAAATTTGCCATATACTAGGGACAGGGAGCAGCTGAATAAAGAAAACTGGGGCTAGATCTACAAGGAAGGCTTAGGTTTCATCTCTGTAATAACTAAATTTAGGCCATCCTTAAGTTGTTCCACCCATCTGCAGGAGCAGAAGTTCAACAAATTAATCTAGCTCACCATGTTATCAGGGTAGGATGCTAGGCAGCTACATAAAACTGTACTCTCCTACACTCCATACTGTTATGTTGGCCCTTATGCCTTGATCCTTCTGTGTTTTCACTTTTTCTGGAAAATACAAAAACGTGCTTGTATTTTTAAAAAATCAACATTATCTCAAAAAAACAAAACAAAACAAAACAAAACATATATGTACATATTCTTATTACTCTTATTATTGTTATTTGTTCCTAGCCCTAAGAACAAACATTAGCAGTATCACCCCACTTGCCATTGTGGGACTTTCACAGATTTTAACCCTTTCATTCTTCTCTTATTGTTTAAAAGACATTTTCCTAAGTCAAATATTTACAAAATATCTGCACAGTCAGCTTCAATTATACTTGTTTAATTAACTCCTTAAGCATTTAACTCTTTAACTTCTTAACTCCTTAGGCTCCTAATGTTATGTACCTAATTTTCTTTATATTCATTATCTAAAATCACTTCCAACTCAATCTCATGCCACCAGTAAACTAAGAAAGAGTCAGATCTTTCTGAAGAATAAGTTAGTGATGTACTATACTTCGCAGAGCAAATTAAAATGTCATGAAGAATTAGAAAATTTGACTACAAAATCTTTGCTTAGAACATAAGACCGTTCTTCAGGAAAAGGTGTGTAAAGTGAATTATCTCCACAAAATAAGAACACAACCTATAATGGTTGGAGTTAATAAGCAATTAGAAAAATGAAGGACATTGAAAGGACAAGTCAGCACTCAAATGTCCGTAAAATTCAATGGAATTAAGTTGCTAACTCTCACTTAAACTTCTGTAAACATTCCTCAAAACTGCTATGTAAGCAGGAGCATCAGATAACTTGGACACACCATGCTGGCAAATTCAGAATAATGCCAAGTGGGCAACCTCAGGGTTTTGGTGGCATAAACCTGGGGTAAAATACAGAACCAGATCTTCTGAGCTCATGACAGGATGTAATATTAATGTTTCCACTGAACAAGTCATAGTTTCTCCATTCACAACTGAAAAATTGAAAGAAAAAATAAGACTGAAATGAAGGGATTCTGTGGACAAAGGTGACATATGGGCTGCTGAGGACTCCTTCATGATTAACGAGTACTGGACAGACCCAAAACCCAAAATGACCAGACACACCGGTGTCTAGTAAGTGACAGACCATATAATTACCAAATTACAGAGCATAAAAACCATTGACTTCTTCCAATTATAATGTGAAAGGGCAACTTCACAGTTGTGCCACTTAGTAGTGCTGGAGAAGGGCAAAGGAAAATGTGTTAAAGGCCTAATGAGGTGTGTGGGTGGAAGTCACTACCATAGTTTATGACTGTTCAGGGTTGTTAGTTCCCACAATGTGTCACTATTTGAGAGAGAGGGATCAGGAGGGAGGCAGAGATGGGAGGATTTGTGCGGGAAGGCATTTTCTTACTCAGCTAACTACAAGTAAAGATTTGCCTTCCCTTCTTCCATAACTGATCTGACAATATATTTTAAAAGAGACCTTGAAGATTCACAGATAGTTGCAGTAATTGATTCAGCTTTTTTACAGTCTTACTTGTTTACTTTAGCAGGCAGGGGAATTGTTCTTTCACAGACCTTAAAAACAGGGAAAAAAGAGATAGAGGTCACAGTATATCAATGGAAACACAACGTGGAGGGACTACTGTGTGTGTGTATATACATAA
>NW_008607915.1:0-4013 GCF_000691845.1 Merops nubicus
GTGCAGGTGGGGATGACTATAGACAATTATATCTCTGAAGTTAAGTCCATTGATGTACACCTGCCTAGGTGGGGGTAGTGGCTCCTTTGTTTCAGGCTAAGACACTGGAAGACTGGGACCAGGAGGCCTCCACCCCGTTTCATGCTCCTCCATGCACCCAGATAACACCAGATATTGATCTGATGATGGTTGCCACACTTGCCCAGTGTTTAGCACCTCACCAGTGCTGAGTTTCGTTCTTCCAGGCAAACAGCTGCATGGTGTACTTGGTGACTGGACTTTGTCATGAACTGTGTTCTCTTTACACTCTCTTGAGTAGAAGATCTCTGTCCCTCTTGAAAGGGGGAGCCCAGAACTGGACACAATACTCCAGGATAGGGCTCACCGGTGAGGTCTCACCAGGGCAGAGCAGAGGGGCAGCAGGACCTCCCTTGTTCTGCTGCATACACTTTTCTTAATGCACCCCAGGATCCCATTGTCCCTCCTGGCCACAAGGGCACACTGCTGTCCCATGGACAACTTGTTGTCCAACAGGACTCCAAGGTCCCTCTACACAGAGCTGCTCTCTAGCAGATCACCTCCTAACCTGTACTGGTGCATTATATTCCTCCTGCCCAGGTGCAGCACTCTGCACTTATTCTTGTTGAAGCTCATTAGGTTGCTCTTTGCCCCGCTCTCCAGTCTGTCCAAATCTCACTGAATGGCTGCACAGCCTTCAGGTGTGTCAGCCAAACATCGCAGTGTCATGTCATCAGCAAACTTGCTGAGCAGACACTGTGTACCATCATCCAGGTCATTAATGAAGATGTTGAACAGGACTGGACCCAGCACTGATCCCTGGGGGACTCCACTAGTTACAGGTCTCCAGCTAGACTTGGCACCATTGATCACCACCCGTTGTGTTCTACTGTGCAGCCAGTTCTCGACCCATCTCACTGCCTGTTTCTCTATCTCATATTTCCTGAGCTTGCTCAGGAAGATGTTATGGGAACTGTATCAAACGCCTTGCTAAGGTCAAGGTAGACTACATCAAGTGGTCTCCCTGCATCTACCCATTCAGTCACCACATCATAGAATGCTATCAGATTAGTCAAGCATGATTTCCCCTTGGTAAATCCATGTTGACTAGTCCTGAGAACCTTCTTCTCTTCCATGTGCTCAGAGATGACCTCCAGAATGATCTGCTCCATCATTTTTCCCAGGGTGGAGCTGAGGCTGACTGGTCTGTAGCTTCCTGGATCCTCCTTCTTGCCCTTTTTGAAGGCTGGAGTGACATTGACTTTCCTCTAGTCCTCAGGCACCTCTCTTGTTTGCCACGATTTAGGAAAAATCATGGAGAGTGGTAGAGTGACGACATCAGCCATTTCTCTCAATATTCTTGGGTATATCTCATCAGGGTCCATATATAAATGAAGGAGCCAATTTTTTCCTCTTACGTAACCAAAGAGACCACTAGAAACATCTGTTGTAAAATTCTATAGCCTAGTTATAATGACTGGAAAAAAAGAGTAAACTGTAGGTTACCTTGGAAAGAGCTGCTGAATGACAGCAGCGTTATAGAGGGACCGATGTAATGAAGGAGACTGACTGGGAAAATAAGAGCCATCCCATGGAACTGGGCTAAAGTCCATAGATGCAGTTTTTGATCACTGAATAAAAGGACACAGCTGAAAGCCAAAGGAAAAGCTGCACCTTTATTTTCCTGCACTGCCCTTCCCTGCAGAAATAGAAATGAGAGCTCTGCATGAAAGGGGATCAGGATTCAACCTACATAGGTGAAAAGTTTCCTAACAACATACAAACTTCCAAACCTAGGGCTTCAGATTGAACTGTTGCTCACGAAGCTAGAGACTTGAACTGACTACAGTCACAAAAAAGTAGGCAGGGATGATGGAATATGAAGCCTGATCAAAATGAGTACTGTTTGGTACCACCATAAAACGAAGAACCCTCTTGTAGGTGCTTATGTATTCTAGTGTCTGAAGACTGCAGATCATCAACATGTCAAAGCAGCAGTCCACTGCTCTGCAAAATACCTTGCACCAAAAAAAAAAAAAAAAAGACACACTTTTGTCTGCACTACAAAGGAAAACTCAAGACAATTGGCAGGACCAGCATTTCCACAGAGTGTGTATGTCAACTATAAAACACACTGTTGGTTTAAAATGAAAGATTATATTGTTCTATATCAATAAATTGATAAGTATGTCAGGGACTCCATTCATCACAGCGTAAAAAGTGATACAGCCTCTCAAACTGTTAAAACTAGAACAAAAGCAAACAAAAGGTAATGACAGAAGAGGTGTAAAGAATAGAAAATCTGGAAAAGAAGCAATAAAATGACACAGAGAGTAGAAAAAAAGCTAATTACTAAGACTGATGTAACTTAAAAATGAAAATTAGTGGACAACAATTAATGATTAAAGCATGTCTAATCAGAACATTAAGAAAATAATAGGGCTAATTCCTCTGACCACTGGTGGCACTACTTGATTTTGACAATATGTAGAAAAAGACGTTTGAATTATGAAGGGCAGGGAGTCAAGGCAGTCTGACAGAGCAGATATTAGATTCTTGTCTTTAAGATACTGATCAAACTCATTAATGCAACAGTTTTATGTTCACTCGTATACTCACTTTACATTCATGTGTGAACTTATTTGCACAATTTTTAAGGAAGATTTCTTTAATTTTAACAGATAAAATCTTACATAGATATATAAAAAAATTACATGATTAAAATTTAATTAAAGAGAAAAGTAAAAGCTAATGAAAACTTGTGATAAAACAGCAGAACTGCACTTTCTCCCAAATAAGGATGCGTTTTGACAAAAAGAGAAATACCTTTCCTATGTATGGAAATGAAGGAAAGATGAAGACTTTAAAATGTGGAGTACTTAGAACATGTACTAAGGTTCTAAAATATCCTGGTTCAATCAAGGAACTTGAAACAAGAAACATGAGTCTTCTGCATGCATACAAGTTAACCATCAGAACAACGACTTTAAAATTCACTGAAAGGGAGTAATTAGCTGATAACTCCAGATTCTGAAGGATGAAAACATGTATTTCACATGAATAGAGCTTTATGGTGTTTTTTTTTTAAAAAAAACTGCAAATGAGGAACCATTAACCTCATGATTACTTCTAGAAATAATAAAACATGCTGTCATAAGTCTTCTATATATTATTCAGACAAAATGAAGAGAAAAAAAATGTAAGCTATTTGTCTGTGCCTTTGGGGAAATAAAAGTAATGAATGTAAATAGACATTTTAAATGAGTTTGTGTCCTGATTGACCTTTGCAAAAAACTCTTACTTAATACCGACTGAGCTGATTATAAAATAAATTAGATTTGTCCAAATACAGTTGCACAGCTTTCGGTACCATGTAATTATGAATATAGGATTCATTGTTAGTGGTGACTGGTAGTAGTATTGCTTAGTCTAAGTCAAATCCTGTCTTGAACAAATATGCACCTAATCAAGAGAACATTCTTGCCTAGAGCTGTTTACAGTTTAAGACCTGCATCTCAGAAACACTTATGCAGGAGATTTAACTTCAAGCTTCCGAGTAGTCCCATTGTTCATCTGATTCTGCACTTGGTGTCAATGTAATCAAATACATTTACTCTTACATGTTAAAGGTTCACACAGACAAAACAGAAAGAGAGCAAGGGGAAAACCAATATTTTCTTCCTTATATAAAAAGGGAGCTAAGAAAGCACGTGAGGCATTAGGCTAAGTTGGGGGAATCATGTTTCCAGTTAATTCTTTGAAATCCAAATTGGAAACCAAATTAAATTAGTGCACATAGTGGCCTGCATCTGGTTTGTGTGCTCAGATTTCCTTTTCAAGCCAGAGGTGGAAAAACTGCTCTGTTCTCGCTCTGATACAGAGCTGGGATATCACATGATCAAGCCTCCATAATCCAAGGCACTCAGAAAACTTCCAGGTATGGTAATGCAAATGTATCCTCAGGTAGCTAAGGGAAGAAACAGTCTCACTACAAT